>NW_015165380.1:0-2869 GCF_001447785.1 Gekko japonicus
TTTGCTTATTTCATGTGTTTGTGTCTTGCTGTCTAAATAATAACTGCAGGTGCCAGCCCGTAATGCTATGGCAAGGGCTGCTGCCCAGGGCAGGCTGGGTGGGTGCACAGCACCCTTCTGTCCTTTGTGCTTTATGTAAGGATCTGCAGCCATCAGCCAGCAACAGGACAGTAGGAACATCTGTGCAGTGCCTCTCCTGCTCAGCTGTCTAGGGCAGAGCGGGTTGAATGAGGACGGTAGTGGTTCAATTTGTACATAGTTTTTCTTTTAAATTGTAATGGCTAATGGCTGCACAATAAATTTTATCCATCTATCTATCTGGTTGAATGAGGCAGGCTGGCAAGAGAGGAGCGAGCAAACCCTTCATTGTCCCCTCCCTCCTTCATGGTTGACATAAGCTGGCCTCAAGAGAGGGTGGCTGCAAAGCTATATGGCCACCCATCCTATTGCTGCCTCCCTCTTCTCTGTCTCTGAACAGTCACCTTTCAAGTTGCTGTTGCAACAGCAGCAGTGAGGGCAGTGGCAACCAAAGGCAGCTCCATAGTAGTCGAAGGGTCTCCAGTGCAGGCCTGGGGACAGTTGCCACAGTTACCCCAGAGTCAAGACCACCAATGGGCAGGACAGACTGAAAGCTCTAGGTGCAGAGAGAGGCAGCGATTTGAGAAAGGAGCACAGACAAAGGGAATCCTATGAAAGGTGGCTTGGGTGAGGGAATGGTACAGAAAAGAGCAAGAGAGAGAGATGCCTTAGAGAGGAGCATGAGAGGAGGTAGAAAGAATATGCATGGGTGAAAGCCCTTTTGCTTAGAAAGACTGAGGTTCACATACTGATTTGGACAAATCAAATTAATTTCATTACAGGTCTCTAAGTACAATTCTATGCAGAGTTTACTCCAGTCTAAATCCATTGAAATCTGTGGGCTTAAACTGACGGTATTGTACACAGGACTGCATTGAATGTGTTATGTTCACAGACAATTATATGTGCTTACCATTTGTTCTTTATGGCCATCCACCAAGCAATGGATCATAAGTCTCAAGTACAAAAAGCTCTCAACTTGTTGTTTTGTTTATTTAGTGACTAAAATCCTGGTAGAAATGGAATGGTGTCCCTTGAGCTAGATGTCTGAGAAGTTGAATGTGCCATATCAACGGTCATCAGAACTTGACACCCATAAGCCATGATTCTCAACACACTTCCAACTGAAGGACATTTAACTGGAAATCACTGCCTCATAGAGCCAAGTTCAAATGCATTTATTAGTCACTGTATTAATAGGTTTTCATGGTAACACACAAGAGAGGAAGACAGATGGAAATAGCATATAAAAATGAATGGTATGTTTATGTAGCTCTATTTCAGATTTTTGCTCGGTTTCAGATTTTTGCAACCCAAATCCTATTGCATTGCTTGTCGGGTGTCCCATACTGTTGATTGTATTGACTTACACTGTGTATAACCTGCATTGAGTCTCAGTGAGAAAGGCAGACTATAAATGATAGGTAGGTAGGTAGGTAGAGCTCAAGCATATTTCTCTCCTATTTTGTAAAGACTGAAACATTGTTGCAGGGGTGGGCAGTTTGAATCTTGACCAATGCACAGATCGGCGTGGTCAGCCACTCGCCCAGTTTTTCCCCACTAGAAATCTCCCACTCCAACTGCTTTTAGCCCTGGAATAGAATAAAGACAAGCCCTGTTGCCCCTGTGCATGGTGCTTCTTCCTGACTTTAATAGCTTTCCACACTGTAAATTAGATAGAGCCAGGATGGTTGTTTATGGGGTAATAAACATTATACATTAAAGAGAGTCTGTTGTTCTAATAATTCCTTTTGAGTTCGCCTTCTTCTACTCATTATTACGATTCATCTGGCTGTGGGATTTGCAATCTTAGTCATAACTCTGGTGTCAGTATGAGTTTTCCATTACATCTCCTCCCCATGATTTCCAAAGGTACTTCTGTCAGGGGGTATTCTTCTTCTTCCTTTCCTTTAAACGGGAAGGAAGAGAAGGGGTCATGAATCAAACGTCTTTTCTGAAGACCGCGGAACAGCTTGTTCTGACAGCTTGGGAAGCAAACGGGAGGCTGGGTCTCCACGCTCACTTGCTGAGACCTCATCACAGTACAAAACTGCAAAGGGCCCCATGTTGCTGGAAAGTGTCTGGTCAATAGATTTAGGTGACCACTGCCTTAACTATCAGCATGTGACAAGACAGAAATAATATTCCGCCGTAATAGGGTAGCTTCTCACACAATGGACACTTGCATTTTTTCCCTTCTGAGGTCAGTCATGGACGTAAGAACCCTTGCCCCATCAGATGTCATGGTAAGAGCTTGTTACACAACAGAATACCTCTTAGCTGTTTTATCTCTTGAGGGTAGCCTTCATAGGCATATTTTACTTCTGTTATCTGTTTTCCCACTCCATGATACTCTTTGGAAACCCAAAAAATGATAAGACGTATTGCTAAATTGATACCATGAAATCATTGAATTTTTTGTCTGATGAACAAAGAGAAACTAATACTGCTGTGTTGCAGAACTCTTACTGTTCAGCTTTCTGTGTAGATATAGCCCATTTCAGACATCATGGCTAGGGTTGCCAAGTCTGTTTTACCTTGTGGCGAGGGGCTTCCGAACGGCGTCCTGAGTTTTCCCCTCAAACATAGAGTTTCCCCCTCAAATGGCTGTGGCCCCGCCCCCAGCATGCCCGGCGTCATCACGTCACATCCGGCTGACGTGCACGCTGGGGTGGGTTTTCCCCCGGGGCCCGATTCCGCGGTGGCGGAAATCGGGCCTCCAAAGCGGGGGATTATCCGCCCCCCGGGGGGACTTGGTAGCCCTAATCACAGCCATGCATACTGGGAACCC
>NW_015165380.1:2907-3060 GCF_001447785.1 Gekko japonicus
ATGCCCTTTCTGTATTTCATGTGAACAGAGCAACAAGCAGATTCTGCATGCTTGCATAGCTTTGGTACATATGGACAAGGTCTTGGTCACAGGCAATGAAGTTGTTCCTGGGTTGAAATCTGCACATAGCCCTATTCACGTGAAATGATGGCT
>NW_015165380.1:4719-7293 GCF_001447785.1 Gekko japonicus
AAATGCATTTATTAGTCACTGTATTAATAGGTTTTCATGGTAACACACAAGAGAGGAAGACAGATGGAAATAGCATATAAAAATGAATGGTATGTTTATGTAGCTCTATTTCAGATTTTTGCTCGGTTTCAGATTTTTGCAACCCAAATCCTATTGCATTGCTTGTCGGGTGTCCCATACTGTTGATTGTATTGACTTACACTGTGTATAACCTGCATTGAGTCTCAGTGAGAAAGGCAGACTATAAATGATAGGTAGGTAGGTAGGTAGAGCTCAAGCATATTCCTCTCCTATTTTGTAAAGACTGAAACATTGTTGCAGGGGTGGGCAGTTTGAATCTTGACCAATGCACAGATCGGCGTGGTCAGCCACTCGCCCAGTTTTTCCCCACTAGAAATCTCCCACTCCAACTGCTTTTAGCCCTGGAATAGAATAAAGACAAGCCCTGTTGCCCCTGTGCATGGTGCTTCTTCCCGACTTTAATAGCTTTCCACACTGTAAATTAGATAGAGCCAGGATGGTTGTTTATGGGGTAATAAACATTATACATTAAAGAGAGTCTGTTGTTCTAATAATTCCTTTTGAGTTCGCCTTCTTCTACTCATTATTACGATTCATCTGGCTGTGGGATTTGCAATCTTAGTCATAACTCTGGTGTCAGTATGAGTTTTCCATTACATCTCCTCCCCATGATTTCCAAAGGTACTTCTGTCAGGGGGTATTATTATTCTTCCTTTCCTTTAAACGGGAAGGAAGAGAAGGGGTCATGAATCAAACGTCTTTTCTGAAGACCGCGGAACAGCTTGTTCTGACAGCTTGGGAAGCAAACGGGAGGCTGGGTGTCCACGCTCACTTGCTGAGACCTCATCACAGTACAAAACTGCAAAGGGCCCCATGTTGCTGGAAAGTGTCTGGTCAATGGATTTAGGTGACCACTGCCTTAACTATCAGCATGTGACAAGGCAGAAATAATATTCCGCCGTAATAGGGTAGCTTCTCACACAATGGACACTTGCATTTTTTCCCTTCTGAGGTCAGTCATGGACGTAAGAACCCTTGCCCCATCAGATGTCATGGTAAGAGCTTGTTACACAACAGAATACCTCTTAGCTGTTTTATCTCTTGAGGGTAGCCTTCATAGGCATATTTTACTTCTGTTATCTGTTTTCCCACTCCATGATACTCTTTGGACACCCAAAAAATGCTAAGACATATTGCTAAATTGATACCATGAAATCATTGAATTTTTTGTCTGATGAACAAAGAGAAACTAATACTGCTGTGTTGCAGAACTCTTACTGTTCAGCTTTCTGTGTAGATATAGCCCATTTCAGACATCATGGCTAGGGTTGCCAAGTCTGTTTTACCTTGTGGCGGGGGGCTTCCAATCGGCATCCTGAGTTTTCCCCTCAAACATAGAGTTTCCCCCTCAAACATAGAGTTTCCCCCTCAAATGGCTGTGGCCCCGCCCCCAGCCCCCAGCGTGCCCGGCGTCATCATGTCACATCCGGCTGACGTGCACGCCGGGGTGGGTTTTCCCCCGGGGCCCGATTCCACGGCGGCGGAAATCGGGCCTCCAAAGTGGGGGATTATCTGCCCCCCGGGGGGACTTGGCAGCCCTAATCACAGCCATGCATACTGGGAACCCACCAAGAGAAGTGTGCTCTATCCACCATGCTGGTATGCCCTTTCTGTATTTCATGTGAACAGAGCAACAAGCAGATTCTGCATGCTTGCATAGCTTTGGTACATATGGACAAGGTCTTGGTCACAGGCAATGAAGTTGTTCCTGGGTTGAAATCTGCACATAGCCCTATTCACGTGAAATGATGGCTTCTATATCAAGAACACAGCGTGTACATTGGTGGACTCTTCATACATATGGTTGTAATGTCTGAAAAGGGGCTATTGTCTGACTTGGGTCCATGAAGCTCAGAATGACATACATGGCATTATCCCCACAACCATTTTGTGCTGATGAAGCTGAGATAAAATAGTTGAGTTGAAATCACTCAAGTTCTTTTACAGTTTACTGGTGATTTGAGTCTGGTAGTCATTGGTCCAGCTCTGGACTGGATAGCCCAAGCTAGCCAACTCATGTCAGATCCAAGGAAGCTAAGCAGGTTTGGCCTTGGTTAGTATTTGGATGAGAGACCCCCAAGGAGTTCTAGGGTTGCTATGCAGAGGAAGGTGATGGCAAACTACTTCTGAACATCTCTTGCATTGAAAACCCTAAGGGGTTGCCATAAGTCAACTATGACTTGACAGCACTGTACACACATGTGTGCCGATTGATCAAAGACCAGCACTCAAGATTTCTACATTACACTTTCTGTGGGATATATGTGCAGTGTGCTGGGGCCAAACAGATCTCTGGGTTAGCAGAGCCACACTATGCTATCTTTGCTTCTTTGCAAGTATTCTTATTAATACAGGCTAACTTTGTACACAGTTCATCTCCTATTAAGACAACATCATTTAGTTACAAGAGTAAATATTATTTGCTCGAACAGGGTGTGACTTATAAGACCCAGTATTGTATTCAAATTACTTGACATTCAGGCATTCTGTAGT
>NW_015165380.1:7338-25673 GCF_001447785.1 Gekko japonicus
TATTTTGGAATTGAAATGCATGCATCAAAATGGCCACTGTATATGCTTTTTGAAACATTAATGACTCTCTTTTCTTAATTTCTTCTAGTAAGTGTGCACTGGAGCTCGGACAATTGCCTGTGAGTTCAGCTGTTCACCTTGTATCAATGGATGCCAGTCCTTCAAAGTAAGCATTTTACATTTCAGTTGATGGTATTAAAGGGGGAAAAGGGGAGTTTTATTTTAGGGCTATGAATGGATTTTTAATGTCTTACTCATGATGCATTTGTTATCTTAAAGCAACAGTACAGGTACTTGGGTCAGCAACAATGAATTTATCTTGGCAAATTACAATGGGCAAGTAAGAGAAGTGGAAGCAGAGTCCCATTCATTCAATTAAGCATGAGTCCCATCCCTGCAGTTGAGCATTTCTGCTCCCTCCCCCTCTGAGAAGCTGCCCTGATGGTGATGAGACCATCTGGAGTGGCAGCAAAAGGGGGGGTTGTTGCTGGAGGGGCGGTCACAGAAACCAAGGTCTTCCGTTTGCGCATGGACTGCAGATACTGGAGCAGAGAGTGTAGGAAATTACAGTAGCAAAAGGTCAAGCAGACCCTGAACGCTTTGCAGCCATCTGGCTTCCTTTCCTATTCCACCAAAAGAGTGGACTGGATCCCACCACTCCCTTCTGCATGAATTGTTGGAAATGTAATTAAAGCTACTCTTTTTAAACATATGTAAGAGCAAAAGAGAAGTTATGACTCACCAACCTTTCAAAAGTCATGGAAAGTGTCAACAAATACATGGATAGGCATGATGTAGTAGCCAAGTGATTCTTAAATGGAGCCATATCCTTTCCCCAGGGTGATCTACAAATATGGGGCGGGGGGGGCTAGGAGTCCACACTTTCTCAAGCTATTGAGGTTGCAGGTTTTCCATTCTCCCTGGTCAAAATAGCCTTTGGCAGCCATTGGGGATAATTGTTTTTCTACTGTTCACCCCATTCTGAAGATCGTAAATTTATTCCCCAGCTTCTTAAAACTGTGGCTTTTAGTAAATAGAAATGAAATGGAACAGAGCTGGCTGATGGCTATCAGGCACAAGGATCTCACTGAATGCATGCCTTCGATCTGTGCATTGTATGCCTATATCAAACATAAACCAGATAAAAAGAGTTGCCTCATCTAGAGTGCTGGGGGGGTTGTAAGTATTTTGTGTGCACATACGCGCATGCCTAGAAATCATGGTTGACTTCTGGCGACTCTTAGGGGGGCTTGGACATTTGAGAGAGGTGGCTTGCTATTGTCTGCCTGTGCCTCCTGACCCTGGTACTCCTTGGAGGTCTCCCATCCAAGCATTTGCCAAGGTCGGTCCTGCTTAGCTTCTCAGAACTGACAAGATTGAGCTTGTCTGGGCTATCCAGGTCAGGGCTGGAGTGCTGTTTTGATATTAATGTTCCATTCTTGGTAGATGGTCGTGGGATGGTGGCTAAGAACCACTGGAGTAGTCTCAGAATAGTTGGAGTTCGGGAAAATATATTTTTGACAGTTGATTACCAAAAGTCCCTGAATAAATTTCTTACAGTTTACTAAAGTGGGTGAATTCATAACGAATGGCAGAGTTCCAGTTTAAGCAAATGTACGGTGGGGCACACATTCTGAACTTCACATATGGATTGGTGGAGTCTGAATCGACTGTGCATTTTCAGTAAAAAGAATCTTGTGTGAATAGCTCAATGAAAATATCACATTGTTAGCAGTGGGGAAAAAACAGATTATATTATGGATTTTGACTATAATATGGTCAGTGTCTCAGTGGTTTTATGGCACAGCCACATTTGGATTACTGTGTATTGGTCTGGAAGGGAGGTCCCTCTCTGTGTGTGTGTGTGTGTGTGAAGGGAGGTTTCCTTAAAAATTGTGTGTGAGGGAGGAGTTAAGTGCTCCCCTGATCTGGAATGACCCCGTGGAACTGCTATTTGCCTAGGAAATACACAGGTGTTGCTGTAAGTGCCTGAGTGTTTGTCACAGCGGGGAAAATAGTAGCTCCATGGTGCCATTTCCAACCAGGAAAACTGTGTGAGGAAACGCTTAAGCCTCATTTCATTTGTGCTGTATTCCTGATCCGAATTGGGACCGTGGTATCCCAAGACTAACAAACAAACAAAAAGTGCTGGAAGGTCCAGTCCCTGAACTCCCAGCGTTTCTAGGGTTGCGGGCTCTGGGCTGGGAAATACCAGGATATTTTGGGGGTGGAGCCTGGAGAGGGTGAGGTTGGAGAGGGGAGGGACCTCGGCAGGGTATAATGCCATAGAGTCCACCCTCCAAAGCAGACATTTTCTCCAGGGGAACCGATGTTTGTCATCTGGAGATCAATTGCAATAGTGGAGGTTGGTAGCTCTCACCTGTTTCAGTCCTAACCCAGCAGGTGGTTCTTAATGTCCTAGCGTTCAGTTTTCTAGATTATGAAGACGAATTCTCTCTCTAGTAACTTACTTCATTATTTTGTTTCAGTCCTAACCCATGTCCTAGCATTCAGTTTTCTAGATTATGAAGACAAATTCTCTCTCTAGTAACTTACTTCATTATCCTGAGTTATGAGAAATAATCTTAAATTGTTTGAGATTTTTTAAATGATCTAGGAACCATGGTTGGAACATGCTTTCAAGGATTATTTTTTCCGTCTGCTGCTTTTATGTAGACAATGATCTCCCTTTTCCAGCTGCCTTGCTGCTGAATCATTACTCATGGTGAGAGGTTTGGGGGTGTTTTAGGCTTTTAGTGTCCATTAGAAAAGACTGATCAATAATAGGATGAGCACATTTTGTTCACAAGTCACCATTTAAATGAATGCCGTGCAAGAGAACCACTTTCCGCCCTGCCTGAAGTGCTGCTGAGTGAGCAGGTACTTTCAAGTGGAAGTAGATGCATTTGGGAAATGGAATGGGCAAAAAGGGGTCCTGGCTTTCCCGATGGTGGATTACAGAGCTTCATTCAAGCAGCTTTCTCTTTCTTTCAAGAAGCTGAATCAGCCTCCACTCAGCACATTGTATGACATACCCTACAACTTCAGAGTCATTAATAGGAACCTATGGGGAATCAGCCTCAGTTAGCAAGGTAAACCCTACCGAGCAAGTGTGGGTAGCAATGCAAAATAGGATATGGGGGCCTTTTGCTTATGGTTTTGATTAATGCTTCAACTTCTTTCAAAACCAGTGTACTGCTATGTTCAGATACAGCTTCCATTTTAAAGCAGGAGAACAAACTGATAACCTGCTGAGATCCATTCAGAGCTAGGTATTAAGACAAATCCAGATGGTTTTTGTTTCCTACTAGGAGAAAAGCAGATCGGGAAATGATTAATTAAATTCCATTCATTATCTTCTGCTATTAAACTTCTTAAACTGTAAATCTCCTTTGTGTTAAGGGGAGATGTGTGACCGGCCAACTCACTGGACTCTTGAAATCAGTAGGATGTCAAAGGTCACTGCTGGTCCTAGACCTAAGAAGATAATGTCAAGGTCCCAACATAGTTAGTCCTGCCTCGAAAAAGTATCCTATAAGGAACCATTCTTAAGCTGTCCAAATAAAGAATACTATAGGCAAAAAATATAGGAAGCTATGTTGGGGCATGGAAAAAATCCTCAAAATTGGAATGCCCCTCTATCAGGGTCTTCTACCAGTGGGTGAAGGCTTTTCTGTTTCACTTGGCATACACCCAATAAAGGATAATAGTCCTCCCTCGTTCTGGTGTTGGGTGTTTATGTGTTTTAATTGAATTATTTTATCATTTTTAAATGTGCTTTTAATTGTTCAAAGGTTTAAATGGTTTTATGTTTGCCACCTTGAGACCCTGATTGTGTGAAAAGGTGGCATAAAGATGTTTTAAATAAATAAATATGTTCCAGCTAGTGCTGGGATGTGATAAACTGATGGAAGAGGATGACCCCCCCCCACTCCACCCCAGTTTCTCTGTCTAACTTTGAAGAATTTTGAAACCTGTCTTGCACTCAATATCAAGAAACCCAAACAATTGTGTAGTATCTCCTGTATTCCATTTTCATATTCCACAAACTGCAGACTTGGGGCTTCCCATCATATCCTAATTTTCCCTTCTTCCTCTCTTTCTCTCTAAGATTGTTTTGAACATCCTGCACTTTCGTGGTACCTTGGCTAGTTCATATACTATAGTTTTGTTGTTGTTGTTGTTGTTTTTGTTTAAACCCTTCCTCTGTTCTCTGTCAGCTGTTTAATGACCAGACTTTTCTGTAGAACAGCCATGGAACTTCTGCAGGGACTGGGAAGGCTCTCAGCTCCTGTGCTTGGACAATGAACTTTGAAAATCCTAAGAAACTTGTAATAAATATTTTCTGTTCTCCTGTCTTGAAGAGGTTCTGGGAATGACACACACAACACTGACGTGTAGGACAGCAGCACCTATACATGAAAGGTCCCCTGTTCAGTTCTTGGCACCTCCAGTTAAATGGATCTGGGATAGCAAGGCTGGGAAAGATTCCTGCCTGAAACCCTGCAGAATGTTGCCAAGTATAGTGATATGATAAAGCTAATTTGGGGTGACCACGATCGATGCGCTCCGTCAGCCATAGGCTGAGGCAGCTGCCACTCATGCCGGGGACGCTGGCCACTGGCTGCGGTCTCTGCCTCCACCCACAGAGGCGGCGCTGGAGTGAACGTGCCCTGCGATTTGAAGAGAGAGCTGCTTTGGCATGGCCTCAGCCGTAGCCTGAACCAGCTGCCACTCACACCAGGGACACTGGCCACTGGCCACGGTCTCTGATGCCCGCCCACAGATGCGGTGCCAGGGCGAACGTCCCCCGCAATTCAAAGACACCGTGGCGGAGTCTCGCCCCACCACCCAAACAGCCACCGTGTCCATCCTCTCCCGAGTGCCCATAGCCAGCCGGGCTGCGTGCGGTCCAATGACAGATGGGCTGCGCACACCACCGGGGGGGGGGGCATGGCCCGAGCCTGCTGCTGCTGCCCTCACCTGAATGCGCGTCGCCTCCCGGCCTCCATGCGATCTGATGACGAGCGGCCCAGCTGCTCCAGCGGGGGGGGGGGCTGACCCCAATCCTGCTACCGCCATTAAATTCACATAAAATCAATCTATAATTTCAAATACAGTAAAAACATAAACTCATAAAGTGCTAGTGCTGATACATTGGGTACATAAGATGGCATGCTGGAAATACCTTACAGCTGAACAGTTTGCCATTCAATGGTCTTCCTGAGCACAGTGGTAGAGGCCAGATGTTAGAACTATGGGCCGGCTCGTTGGTAATAGTAGGGGTGGCTCCTAGTTGAAAGCCTGGTGGAAGAGCTCCATCTTGCAGGCCCTGCAGAACTGCACAAGATCCCACAGGGCCCTGATCTCCTCTGGGAGCCCATTGCACCAGTACAGAGCTGCCACTGAAAAAGCCCTGGCCCTAGAGGTGGCTAGCCTGGCATCCTTGGGGCCTGGAAGGGTCAGTCAGTTCTGGGACCCCGACCTCAGTGCTTTCTGGGATATATATGGGGAAAGGCGGTTCCTCAGGTATGTCGGACTTTGGCGATATAGGGTTAGGATTAGGGTTACATGAATGCATTAAAATAAGTTATCTTTTACTGTTTACCCTGGAAGGCCTTTGATTTCTGTATACATATACATATCCTTAGAAAGTCAAAGCCTCTTTAAAAAGTGTTTCAAGTTGACCTTTTTATAAATGATTAATCATACTCGAATGCTGTCTCCTCATTTCTTAGGCAGTATTCATCAGAACTGCATCAACAACTCCATTTTAAAATAGTATGTGAAAACATGCTAATTATTTCCTAGCATTTTCCCCCCAACTCATCCTGTTTACTGTGGTTCAGTCTGGTTTATAATTTAAAACTGTTGAGGGCTTGGGTGCATTTATACATTGAAGAGATCCGTGTTACCAGATCAGAGGATAATAAATCATTGATCTGGTGTGTGGTGTACTTGGAAAACAATCAACTGTTCATGAGGTCATAGAAAACCTTAAGTATGGATGAAGAACCCTTGAGCCAAGACAAATGACATTATAAGAAAAACAATTTTAGCTTTAATATGGATGTGAGATTCCGAGTGTTAGCATGATACTGACAAGAAGATGCAGAAGATACAGATATACTTTGGATGTAGGGCAAAACAAAAGTTTGCTGGGGGAACCATAGTCTTGCATGCTTCCTCCCTTATCCCATTTATAATAAAAGACTCACACAAATCATGCTTTGTTATTACTATCAGCGTTAAGGCTTGAGAGGAGGCAAATACAGTATAACAGTTAATTGATCTTAGCATTCCACAATTAAGAAGGATACGTTTATAACATCAGTCTCCTATTTTGACATATTTATGTGTTTTCCCATAATGAAATCCATACAAATGGTGACCAAATAAACTTAGCTTGTTATTCTTGCATAGGCATCTATTAAAACATCTTCATTATGTTGCATGCTAATTTGGTGTTCAACCTCTGTCTATATGTATGAATGGTTAACTTCCATTTCAGTGTATCTGAGGAAGTGTATGTGCACATGAAAGATCATACCTTAAATAAAACTTGGTTGGTCCTAAAGGTGCCACTGGACTCAAACTTTGTTCTACTGCTTCAGACCAACACAGCTGCCCACCTGGATGTAATGTTAAGGCAAGACTCACATTACCAGCCCAAACAGCAGATGAGAACAAATTACATAATTTTCCTGGGTCTATAAGCTGCCCAGCTGACCGGGGATCCTAGAGTGTTGCCCCCCGACTCTCTCCCTCTCATTGCAACAGTAGGACAAATGCCGGAGTACCAAGTAGTCTAAGTGAAAGTATTTTGGAGCAGTTGGAACGTGTAGTCTAAATGTTTCTTTTGGTTAATTATCTGAAAGCCCTTCTTATCTGTTATGAATTGTGCCCCCCCCCCCGGCCGCCTGTAGTCCTGTGTTAAAAAATCATGGCCTTAGGCAATAAAGGCAGTTGATGTAATTGGAAACAGCATTTACTGCAATGTCAAAAACTTTAATAATCAGAGTCATGTCAAATGAATGAAAGGAACTTCTGGAATGCAAAGGCCAGTGGAAACATCCATTTTGACTCTCTAGTGCTAATGGCCATTGTATAAAAATGATTAGTGTTGCTTTGTCATTTCTTAGTTTTAAATTTCAAATGAGATAGGACTCTTTCCTCCAGAGAAGTTTATTTTTATATCCATTATGCAGCTAGTTGAAGAGTCTAATTTTAATGACTCCTCGCTAGTTTTCCTTTCCTTTCTTTTCTTTTTCTTTTTTTACATTAGATACAAACACAACTTTCAGATCCTGTCTTCTCCTTTTCCGAACATTGTCAGTGCACTTCAATTTGCTGTCACACACAGTGACACATTTTAGACAGTGCAACTTACTGAAATAATGAAGTGTGTCTTTGACTTTCCTTCATGCCTCGCTCACAACAAAGTACATTGTACATCTACCATGCTTTTGTCATCTTGTTTACATCTTTACTCCTTCCCTCACAAACATCCACAGAACTATATCTTTGGAAATGGCAGGTCTTCATCAGGATCTCGTCACACTGAAGTGCTGTGTGATGACTTATTTACTCACAAACAATATCGGTAATGAGAAAAGAAAGAACAATGTTGTAGAGAAGTAATTTGGTCTCAAAAATTGTTTTGGAAGGGCCCATGACTCAATAGTAGAGCAGATGCATAGCATGGAGAAGGTCCCAGGTTCAGTTTCTGGCATCACCAGTTGAAAGGATTGCACGGAGTCAGGAACACCCTTCTTGCAGTGCTTGGAGAGTTGTTGCCAGTCTGTATTGTCTACTAAGCTAGCTAGATGACAGAAGAATCTTTATTCGTTCTGAGGTAGTCATATGTACAGTTTTGGGGAAAATCAAGTGGCTTGGTGATGCATGGGGCCACTTGGACCTTCATATGCAGGGTACAACATCAACTTCCAGAAGCTCTCATATCTCCAATTCTGAACACAGGACTTGGGGGGAAAGTCAGCAAAAATAACAGTGCTCATGTGTAGCACTTACATAAATAATTGTGACTACTAGGAGAAGTTTGTTTTCCTGAACCACCAAGCTGGTACCAACATGGTAGCTTACAGGTGTGTGTGGGGGGGATGGTCTGTGGTCCTGCTGTTTACAACAGTGTCACTGTATCTCCTTTCTTCTGATGATTGCAAATTGGGTAGTTGACATAGTTGGCTTTTTAGACAGCAAATGGGCAACTAAGTTTTGTTGTTGTGTAAGAATGTAAAAAGTTCCTTGGTGAATCAGACCAAGGTGCATGTGGAATATTCTGTTCCTAACCCAAGCACCTAGCCAGGTGTCTCCAGAACTTCATAAGCAGGGCATGATGATGATGAGCTTCCCATTTCTTGTCCATAATATCTGCTTTTTTCCTTTTTAAAAAGGTTTTTTTAATTTAACAATGTGAAAAATTTACATTAAAAATAACATCAACAATCCCCCGGGTTCCCCTCACCCCCCTCCCATAATTTTTTTAAAAAGGTTCATATAAACTACTTTATAAAACAAGGATCTAACTCAATAAACTACTATAACTACACTCCACAGAACAGACTGTAGACCTAACATGAGGCTAATCAGAGATTTATCAGGTCCAAATTATCGGCCGTAGCAGGAATCACTGCTTGGGACTTCAGGTAGTCTAGACTGGTGCCCAAGTATGAAACAGTCATGATTTATAGGTGGTATGTGTGTCTCGTAGGATTTTATCAGTCAATTTAGCAATTATAAAGTAGTCCCATATTCTGTTTTGCCAAGCTGAGATAGAGGAATCCCTACTATCCTTCCACTTAGCCGCGATTTCCATCTTTGCTAAGGCAAGTAGAGTCAGGACTATCTGTTTGTTTGAAGACTGTAAAATAGATTCAAGTGTTTTATGAAGTCATAATGCTTCAGGTGTTTCCGGTAGATTGAGACCTGTTATATCTTGGATGGCAGCACTAATGAATACCCAAAAGCACCTGACTCTAGGGCATGACCACCAACAATGGAGATATCCTGCAGTCTTACCACATCCCTTCCAACATAACTTATTGTTCGTCTTGTAAATATGTGCCAGTCGCGTTGGAGTCAAATACCATCAGTTAATCAATTTCAGATATTGTAGTTGCAGACCATAATATCTGCTGTTCAACATCTGCTGTACCCCAGAATGCAGGCACTTTGTTTATCTATCATTGCTTATAGCTGTTGCTAGACCTTCCTCCATTGATTTAGCAGATAGTTTTCAAAGCCACCTGTGGCCTTTTGGCTTCGAATTCCATAATTTGATTATGCATTGTGTGAAGAATTCAGGAGTGCAGGATTGCTTTTTGAGGCAGAGTATACAAGGACCACTTTTTTGTAATGCAAGGGGAAATGAGAGAATAGACTCAGAAGAACTAAGATGAGTCAGAACTCATGGCAGGGGTGCCAGTTTAGCAAGAAAAGCAAACAAGGCCCTGACCTGGATAGCCCAGGCAAGTCCGATCTCATCAGATTTCGGAAGCTAAGCAAGGCCACCCCTGGTAAGTATTTGGAAGGGTAACCTCCAAGGAATACCAGGGCTGGGATGCAGAGACAGATTATCAAGCCACCTCTCTGAAATGTCTGAGCCCCACTAGGGGTTGCCAGAAATCACCATGACTTCCAGGCTTGCAAGCACACACACACACACACAAATACAAAACAAAGCAAGCAAGAATCTTCGTTCTTCTGGTTAGGCAAGGAGAAAAGGTCAAGTGCCTAATAGTCACACCCAGCTTGACCAACCTGGATGTCTCTTACTGCCTGACTACCAAAGATAATGATGTGAAGAATATATGCTGGGTGGGCATGGCTCAGTTTTACAACATCTGTCTTGCATGCTGAAGATTCCAGATTTAATTCCCAGCTTCTCCAGCTTAAAAGGATCAGATGATGTGAAAGACCTCTACCTAATACCCCTAGAGTTGTAGAGAATGTTGACTTTGATATACCAAGGGTCTGGTTTAGTCTAAGATGCTTCATGTATATACACATGTGTGCTCCAAGTCACAAGCTGATCAAAGCTGAGAGTAGTTATTAGGTTAGGAGCAGAACAACATTTTGGGCCTTCAAAGGGTTTAACCTTATGCCTCGGCACACTGCAGTGGTAACTAACCTGAAACAACAAAACCAAATTAGCAAATCCAAGGAATGCTGTTGCAAACATGGCAATACTTAATCTTCCGTGTAAACTTTTATTGGAGTTTGAAGAGCCAGAACTCGAGTTTCCTTTCTCAGATGTCAGTCTGGGCATTGCGATTTGTATTCTGGCAATAAGCTTAGATTTAAATATGTGAGCTTTGCTGGACTTTTCATTAGCACATTTCTTTCTATTGTCGTTCTGAGTCTCATTAGGACACATGTGGCACATTAAGGCTTCATTCAAACTAAGTTGCAATTTTCTGGGACAGGCATGGATGCAGCTTGTTTCTTGTGCCTCCAGTCCCCCCACATCACCCCGTTACGTGGTTCGAAAACAACTCAGCTTGCCTGGAGCACAGATAAATTGGACTATAAACTGGGATTCCAAGCTACTGTTTGATTCAGGTTAGAATCCAGGCTTGTGGGAGAATAAAAGAAGTCTGATGCGCCCAGGCCCCCTGTGTCCATAAGTCATGGAAAATCCAAGTTAGTTTCAAACCCAGAATCTGTAGGCATGCTGCATTCGAGGAATGAGGGAGAAGGAGTCTGGGGAGTTCATTGGCACATGCCACCTGTGTGCCCATCAGAGCCAACTGTAAGATAGTATGACTTCTGAATGCAACCTGTCCAACAGTATATACCTCCTGATCATGAAACCACTTTATATGGATTCTGTGCCTCTTTTGTAGCTTTTTAAAGATAGCAGTATAGTGGTAGATTTCCCGTTATCTCCACTGTGTTAGAATTTGATAAACCGTGCTGAGAAGATTGGAACACTTTGCAAAAATGTTGTAAGGAACATTCTGGGCATATTCCGATTGTAGGATAGAAAAAGCAAGGAATAGTCCAATTTTCAAATCCTTGTAGAAACATCCTCTGATACAAATGAGGAATATTAGTGTAGGGGAGAGAAGGGTAGAGTACAGTTCCTGCACTCTGGCTGAATTCTGAAAAGCTCTAGCTAGCAATTGCTACATAGACTTTAGGAGTCTGTGCAAGACAAACTTGCAACTTTATATTCTGCATTAATCCACTGTGTTATATACTCAGTCACTAATGGTTTGAGAAACCCAGTTCATCTACTGGTATGCAATGAAAATGCATTTTTTGGGGGGGAAATGTCCATTGTTTCATCATCCTTATTGGGACTGCAACAAGATGATTAATAGTGCTTACAGGTGAGACTAAAAGGAAAGCAGTGATTATGTGCAGATTATCTGAAGGCATGTTCAGTTATTACATTTTGATACTCCAATATCACAGAATGGCTGAGCATACTACCCACAATTCTCCTGATATGTGCGATTGTCTTTTCATGTGAATAGGGACATCCCAGATTCAGTTTGTATAAATGCTTCCCCAACACAAATTTTGGGTTCCTGGTCACGCATACTGAACCTGCAATATACATGTGTTGTTCTGGTTGCACAAAAAAGTGACCACATAGTGCAATCTCCTTTTAAATGCAGGTTGGTTACCAAGATTGCAACAAGGAACAGGGCTTGAAGGTTTCCCCCCACTTCCTCCAATCTCTTCAATGGACTCTCTGTCGATCTCAGGGGCCTGGCATCTGCCCCCCTTGCATCCTGGAGTCCTCCATGCATGATAAGACTCAGGAATGATACAGAATCCCCATTTCCCCCCCTTTCATGTGAAAGACACTTACAACGATATATGTAGCCTGTTTTCAAATGATAGGGAATAAAGTACTCCCACTCCCTTTTGATTTCATTGGCTATATAGCACTTATTTTCTGTCCTCATAAATTTTCTAGGAACAATTTCCTGTGCTTGAGGGCCTAACGAGATGTGATGACAGCCGGGCCCCCACGTCTTTGAATGTGGGTTACATGTTCGGTGAGATTTGGAGGACTCAGAAGAGTGCTAAAATATTCATGCGTTGTGTGGGTGAGGGAATATGTCCCTGTGTCTAGCCTTGTCATGTTGCATTGTAGTGAAACTGTGGCAATGCAAGGACAAGACCAGGAGCCTTGGCAACAGAGCCCTGTGTCTTCTTCCTACTCATACCCTTGCAGAGCGATAACCGTGTGACTTTCTTTTCTCTCAAAATGTCTTCAGGTACTCAAACAGGATTGGACAGTGTTGCATCGGAATATCATGGCCACTGTTTAATCCCTGTTTGACTGGAATCACTCAACAAAGGATCAGATAGAGGAGGGAAGTGGCACTGAAACAGAATAAAAAAGGAGACTATGAACAGCAGCCCAAAAAAAGGTTTATGGGGGCGGGTGGGTGGAGGTAAGGAGGATTTAATGCACCATGATAGCACCACTTTTGCCTTGAAAACAGTTTGAGTGCAAACATAAAGAACAAAAAATGACTAGTGATGTCATACCCTTTTTATTAGGAATATAGGAATAACTATCTTACAGCGACCCCAACAAGGGACTTTCAAAGCAAGTGAGAAGCAGAAGTGGCTTGCCGTTGCCTTCCTCTTCAGAGTCTTCCTTGTTGATCACCCATCCAAGTACCAACCCTGCTTAGCTTTCAAGAACTGACGAGGTCGTGTTATACCGTGCTGCCTTTAATCCCACCCTTCTTTATAGGGCCAACCGAAAAAAGAAAAGAAAAGTCAAAATATTATGTAAGCATTTTGATTTCCCAAAAGCTGTTCTGCAGGTTGGACATTAAGCAGAAAAAAGGACCAAAGACGTGTAGGGCATGATTGGTGCACCCAAAGGCTGCCTGACGCTCTCACCAATTTATTCACTTAAGTCTGTAACATCTCCTGATCTCCATCTTCAGAAAGCTACAAGCCTTTTCATTCAGCCTTGAGGAACTTGCACTCACCATTTGGTGATATGTTTGTCAGTCCAAATGAAATGATCATGGATTTCCTCCCCTGTGGACCAATATGTCCACCTCTGATTGTGAAGGCTAGGGGAACCTAAAATATACCTGACTCTAGTGCATATATGTTCTGAAATGTGGAAATAATTTGTTATAGAAACTAAGTGTTAGGAGTGTGGGGGGGGGGGGTTGATCTCTTTACAGAGGAATATTCATGTTATACTTGTTAATTGGCTGGCTCCATCTAAACGGAGTGTTCCTGAGCCAACTTGACTATTGCCACTGTTTTAATTTCTTGGACTCAGTGTAGCAGCTGCAACTCCATATTCCATGCTCACTTTTTATTATCCTTGGAGTAGTATTTTTCTCCTATCCCAGCATCATCTTATTACGTTTCAGTACACCTCAGCTTTGTTGGAAGACTTAATTATAGGAACTAATTTCACTGAGAGGGAATTTATTGTGCAGGAATAAAATATGATGAAATATTTATCATTGCTGCAGTCAGCAAAATATACTCGTGTGAGCAGCAGCAGGTAGGAAGATAACGGGTAATAGAACTCTGTCCAGTGGACAATGACACACTTCCTGGATCACTAAATACACTTGGTTCAAGTACAATCGTAATGGAATGTTATAATTTTTCTTGGAAGATTTATGGGGGTAGAAAAGAACTTCTATAGTTCAGTAAAATACAAGGGGATTGAAAGTACTTTCCTCTTACATTACGCAGAGCTGCTGCTTCTTGCACGCAGTGTGGAATCATTTTTCTCACCAACAGAACCCTGAGAATTATGTACTAAAAAGGGAAAGAATGGAAAATGCTAATTATGTATTCTAACTACAGCTAGAAAAGTAGGCACATGAGAAATAATCTGGGATGAAAAAGACCAAATTTACCAAAGGTGGGTAAGATATGGCAATTCAGCAAGGACAATTGGAGATCAACTAGTGGAGGTGGTTCTTCACTGTCCGGTATCAGTTAGGTGGACAAATCTGGACATGGTATGTTAAGGTGTGCCCATCTTATGGAATTATCTGCCCCTTGATATAACTCTACTTTGGGGGGGCATTGCTTATTCCAGGGGTTTTTTAATATTTATGTCTCTGGTACTGAGATCTTATAGCTAGCTCTTCTTGTTTGTGCTGCATTTACTTATGATATTTTTATTTGTTTTTATGACCTTTTTCATTTACTGGTATGCTGTTATTGTTTCAGTGATGTATACTTCTATTGCAGTGGTTTATCCTGTTAGCTTCCATGAAAACACTAGTAAGACAGGAGAAAACTGCCATACTGGACATCAAATGAACTCACCCTTATACAGAAGTTATCTGTTTGCTTATCTATTTGTCTTTGTCTTTTCAAACTTGGTGGTCTTGACAGAAAGATGGTATACATGTATTAATTATTAAATATGAACTAGAGAAGGTTTTTATACTCCACTTTTCTCTACCTCAAGGAGTGTCAGAGTGGCTTACAATCACATTGCCTTTCCCTCCCCACAACAGGTGCCTTGTGAGTTGCAGGGGGGGGGCTGAGAGAGTTCTGAGAGAACTGTGACTGCCCTAAGATCACCCAGCAGGCTTCATGTGGAGGAGTGGGGAATCAAACTCAGTTCTCCAGATTGGAGCCCACCACTCTTAACCACTGCATCACACTGACACAGGGCTACCTGTGTGTGACTTCCTGGCATATTTGGCTGGTAGATTGACAGATTTGACGAGTATCTTTTCCCTAAGGTATTCATTTGGGGAAGCACTGGGACATCAGTGCAAGAATTGGCAGAAGGAGGGAAAAGTGACTTAGTAGCATCTCCCACCAGTGTTACTCTGATCATTGATAGCTATGATTCCGGGAGACATTATGTCACTTCACATGCATAACCATTATATTGAAACTCCATGTGGTTAAAGCTCAGGAGCTTTTTTTAAAGGAGAGGTGTAGTACATACAAAATTCATTGCATCTGAGAGAAAGCGTTGTATAAGATGTTGTAAAAGTCATTCCCAAACAAAAATAAAATGATGCAGAGAGAAATGGAAAATTTATTAGTAATACAACCCCTTCACGTTTTGCATACAGCTTCATCAGGGGGATCTTTCAGATTCTTTTTCATTTTCGTTCCATTCCCATACATACATTGGAGCAAAGTACATGCAAAATTCATTGTATCTGAGGCAAAGCATTGCGCGAGATGTTGCAAAAGTCATTCCCAGCCTTTGCACAATGATGTATGCAGGGGATGAGAGAGCAGGATGAGAAATTCTGAATGTTCCCTAGTTGTCTAGTAGCATAATTTCAAGGCTTGAAACCTTGAAATTCAGTGTAGGATTATGCCAGATGCTAAACAAATGGGCACACTTCCACGGCAGTGCTTAATTTAATTTTCTTCATATGAATCATGCAGGCAGTGATTTCTTAATGAGAGAAAAGACTGCTTCTCTTTTTGACCAGGTTAATTTGTAGCATTCATTGCATTGTGAGTAGGGTTGTGAGGTCCCCTTGTCACGCTGGCAGGGGGATTTGGGGAGTCGTTCTGGAGTGGGTGGGGATGCCGTGCAATGTGCTAATGTCACCCGGAAGTGACATCAGCATCAGGAGCAACATTCTGCTTTTTGGGCAAACTCCATTGGTAAAACCAGCCTCAGACCATATTTGCCCAAAAAGCAGAGTGTCGCCTCCCCAATGTCACCGACACGCTGACATCACTTCTGGGTGATGTCAGCACATTGCACACGGCATCAGGGTGGGGGGATTTCCTCCCATCAGCCAGCTGACCAGTGGCAGGCAGAAGCCCAGAAAAGGGGGGAATCCCCCACCCACACCTGGGAAATGGTATCCCTAATTGTGAGGTCCTTACAGTGTTCACACTAGCATGGGCAAATTGGAATCCATTTTTATTTCAACTTTATTTCTTCCATCATACTAGAGTCTGCTTATGGTTACACGCGTATGTTAGCCCTGTAAGCTTTATTTTAAAAGGAGCACCCAACAGCTCATCATACATAATACAAAACCATGGTTTATTTAAAAAATGGCTCAGTAGTGATATCAGGATTCAGCTCAGAAATAACCATTGAACTCCTGGATTGCATCAACTAGCATTAGCCTCATTGCCTTTTCTCTGTCCCATCACCTTTGCAGAGATGTGGCTGCTGGTAGTCGTTTAGACCGGAGTAACTGTGCATGGGATTGCACTGTAACCGTTCTTAATAAGCCATCTTCAAACCATGGTTTTAGATACTGGTTGGGCAGACATAAACCAACCAAAGGTAGTGGGGTGGCCTGCATTTCAAGAGCCACACTAGCCATAGGTAGTTTAATAACCAATGCAGGGTGTTCTCTGCTCATGGGTACAATATATATACCATCAAGCTATCCAGCGGCCAGTCATCCAGTCTTAAGGTGGAGACAAGACTGGAACCATTCCTGATTTCTCCTAATTAAAGCTTCCCAATATGGATTAGGCAGATACCTGCAGCTCACTGTCTCCGTTACTAGCCAAGATGAAACTGCATCTTCTCAGTACTCATCTCCACATTCACTGGTTGTTTCCTGCTTACCGTCTCCTTCTTCAAAAGACCATTTATAGGCCAGTTCATCCTTATTCCCTATTTGTGCCCCTCCTTGCATGTTTCTTTAGCTGCTAATAACTTAAATTTAGGATACACAGTGAAAATGCACATTTAAACACTTCTCTTAACATACTTTCTAGGAAGAATAAACATCTGGGAAAGCCCAACCACTTGCAGCCTTGATCCGTGCCCATAGTGGCTAATTAAAGCTGGCTGTGAGGGGCTACGAGGCGTACTAGGGGAGATTATCAACAAATCCCTCATTGAGGGACTGTTCCCTAGTGGTCTAAAGGAAGCCCTCTCCTTAAAAAAACCATCTCTGAATCCAGCTGAATTGGCTAACTAACTATCCAGTTTGCCCTATTTGGGCAAATCAATTGAGAGGGTGGTTGCAATGCAGCTGCAGGGCTTTTTGAATGACACCTCCATACTAGACCCCTTCCAGTTTGGTTTCTGACCAGGCCATGGGACAGAGATGGTCCTGGTCGCCCTCACAGACAACCTCTGGAGGCATCTGAATTGAGATGGTACAGCAGTGTTGTTGTTAGACCTGTTGGCGGCGTTACTGATCCACCACCTCGCTGACGCCAGGATGCAATGGCTCTCCTCGTTCCTTCAGGGTTGGGGACAAAGGGTGGCTGTTGGAGAGCAGCTATCTGGAAGGCACCCACTAGTCTGTGGAGTGCCCTAAGGTGCAGTGCTTTCCCCAATGTTTTTTAACATCTATATGCGCTCTCTTGCCCAGATTGCCTGGAGTCATGGACTGGGTTGTCACCAATATGTGGATGACACCCAGCTCTATCTGTTGTTGGACGGCCAGTCAGACTCTAGTCCGGGAGTCTGGACCTGGCGTTGAAAGCTGTGGCTGGTTGGCTTAGACTGAGTCGACTGAAATTGAATCCGATGAAGACGAAGGTCCTGTGCCTGAGTCGAAGCAGGCCAAGGTTAGGGATCCCACTTCCGACCTTCAATGGGGCGCTGTTGGTGCCAGTGCCGGAGATTAGGAGCTTGGGAGTACTCCTGGATGCCTCCCTAACAATGGAGGCCCAGATAGCAGCCACTGCAAAGTCCACCTTTTACTATCTATGGCTGATTAAGCAGCTAGTTCCCTTCCTTGAACGCAATGACCTGGGAACAGTGATGCACACAATGGTCACCTCGAGATTGGATTACTGTAATGCTGTCTACATGGGGCTGCCCTTGTCCCAAATCCGGAAGCTGCAGCTGGTGCAGAATGCAGTGGCGAGGCTGTTGCTGTGTCTTCCTGTGTGGGAACACATCCAGCCTGCCCTAAAAGCACTGCACTGGCTGCCTTTGGCATACCAGATTCGGTTCAAGGTGCTGGTTCTTACCTTTAAAGCCCTATATGGTCAGGGACCTATCTACCTAAGGGACCGCCTTTCCCCACATGTTCCCCAGAAAGCACTAAGATCGGGCTCCCAAAATCGTTTGGCCCTTCCAGGCCCTAAAGAAGCCAGGCTAGTGGTGATGATGGCCAGGGCACTGCGGGACCTGTTACAATTTCGCTCGGCCTGTAAAACGGAGCTCTTCCACCAAGCCTTCGACTAGGGTGCCACCATTTAATATCATGGCCCTGGCCCTAACATCAGCACCAACTTTTTGCAGCTTTTACACACACACACACACACATATACATACACTGTCTGTGAGCCACCCTGATCCTGCCTTGGCGGGGAGGGCAGGATTAAAATTAAAATAATAATAATAATAATAATACCACCTTTTGATTTATTGATTGATGCATCTCGCA
>NW_015165380.1:26092-87444 GCF_001447785.1 Gekko japonicus
GAGAAAGAGGGAAATCCCAGCCTGGGACGGGAAGTCTGCAGCTCCAAAAGGGTTAAAGCAGCCGAGTAAGGGGTGGGGGGGAGGCTCTTTTGGGAGGAAGGAGGGGGGAAGGGTTTGCTTCTGAAGTGGGGGAAGAGATGGAAGGGGGGGTCACAGTTCCGCAGCAGAAGGGCCCCCAGCCTTGTTGCAACCCCAGTTCTGGGAAGGTTGACTCTCGAGCAGGTCTTACAAGGCAGGAATTCAGGGGACGGGATCAAAGCCGGAAGGGGCATTGAACAAGCCATAAGTGCTGCGAGAGGAATGGTGAACATCACAGAACAATATTTTTAGAATGGAAAATGCAGAACTCTGGCACTTTTACCAAGCCCTGCTGGTCCAAAATGATTCTGGAAAGGTGGGACGCAGGGTTGCCAGCCTCCAGGAGGAGCCTGGAGATCTCCCGCATCTATAACGGATCTCCAGCTGACAGTGATCGGCTCCCCTGGAGAAAATGACTGCTTTGAAGGGCGTCAGAGGTGGGGAAAGCGTCCTGTCGGTCGCAACCCTATTTATTCATTATTCATTACAAATATCTCAGCATTGTTCTTTCTTACATCTTCTGCACATGGGTCTTACAGTCCAAGCTGCAAAATTTATAATTACATTTATGCTGATTTAGCAAAGTTCTCAAGCATATAGAATCCATAGTTTGCCAGCAGAAGTCATGCTAGCCAAAGGAGTCACAAACTTAATCATGCATGTTCCAGTATTGTGGTTGCAACAAGCAAAGACCCCAACAGACAATAACAAGTCTGTGACTCAAGTTGACTATAGCCAGGCCTTCAGCTGAAGACTGAGCAAACTGCTAACACAGTATTGTTCTCCTTAGCTATGCTCATATTGATGAGAAATCAGTGGACTCCTCAAAGGTTCCTATTCCATATCAGCAACACTACACCCCTTCCCCCCAGTACTGCAACTTCCCTGCAAAGAATTTAATGGGGATGCAAAATGATGTTTCTTGTATTTCTCCTTATATATAATTCTGTTTTGGTCATGGACTCTCCTAAACATTCCACACGCTCCCAAATCAGTTCGCTCCCTGATCTGTCACTCAGAAGCTGTCCCTATCCACTGGCTGTGTTGCCTGAGTCTCGCCTCCAATTTCTAAACAATTTGCCTTTCCTCTCCCCACAATAGCTGGTCAGAACACAGAGGTAATTTGCATATGCGACCTGATTGGCCCTTGCCTCTAACATTCTAAACAGTTTGTTGTTGCGAATCATTGAATGTGTCCTGAGGTAAAATACATATTCCACTTTTCCCTTAAACAGTCACTGGAGTTGCCAAAATACATATCCCAATCATCCCTTAAATAGTCACTGGAGTTGCCAGTCTCCCTGTGGGGTGTCATGCCCACCATGCAGCTTGACCCCATGGACCCTGACCCAGGGGATTCTGCACCCTCAACGTCCGAGGTTGAGTTCCCTGCACCCCTTGAATCTCGAGACCTAAGTCCTGAGGAGGATGAGCACCAGTCAACAGGTGCTGGCAGAGCCAAGCACAAGCATCTTGCCTCACCTCCACCTGTGGCTCGTTTGTGAGACCAGAGGCGACGGGACATAGCAACCCGGCGTAAGGAGGTGTGCATGCAAGGTCGATGTACTGTAAGCCCAGAGTACTGACCGAAGCCAGGACCCTGTTAGCGGCCGGTAATTGGCTAACAAGTGGAACGGGCTCTTTAGGCGGCTCTCTAAGATCCTCAATTTGTGTTGGCAACTAGTCTCTTGGACAACTCGCTGCACCCCGGATCCTGCGTTCCTGTCTCCTGGTTCTTGTACTGACTTCCTGGCTCTGGTTTGTGTGACGTCATTTCTCTCCGGCTCCCTGACTACGGACTGTGTACCCTGACTTCTGACGAACGGCTTTCGGCTTCTGAACTCTTTGATACAACCTCTGGTATCACTTTGCTCGCTTTACTCTGTCTTCTTTGGTACCTGGACCTCAGACTGTGTTTTGGACTTCCATGCCCTGCTTGGCCCGCCAGCGCAATCGTGAAATGGGGCCTGGAGATCTCCTAGAAATCACCGTGTTCCCCAGCCACAGCACATCATTTCCCCTACAGAAAATTTCCCAGCTATTACAATGGCTGCTTTGGGCAGTGGAATCTATGGCATTATACCCTGCTGAAGTCCCTCCACACCCCAAACCCTGCCCTCCCCAGGCTCTACCCCTCAAATCTACAGGCATTTCCTAACCCAGAGTTGGCAACCCTGTAGCTGGCTATAGAACCGCTTTCCAGACCCTTGGTACCCAGAAGACATGGTATAGGAAAAGGTGCTTTTCTACCTTAGCTGCCACTGCATAACTTCAAATCAACATAAGTCATGGGTGGAGGGAAACATACCTGTTACCATGAGGCTGTTCTCTCATACTACCCACTTGGGGCAGCAAAATGACTTGAGACAGCCCTGCCTTATAGCTAAGCAGAAGGAAATAAACATGGTTTGCTTCCCTCTATATTCCCCTTCTCTCTGCCACCCCACCAGCCACAGTTGGGACACTCACCTGGAGCTTCCTTCTAGAGTTTGTTGTATTTCTCCCACAATGGTCCTTACTCCTAGTAGGTAATAATCCACAGATGATTGTTGGAAAAGGTTCTGATGTAAGCTGCAGCAATAAAAGGACAACATTCTTTGACTGCCTTTCCAGTTTTAATAGAATTGTGCCATGGTGCAGCTATCCATAATTAAAAATCAGCACTCAAAAGGTTCTCTATCAGAAAGGTTGCTGTTTAGGATAATCTGGAAACTGCTAATAATTCAATAAAAGCTTCTCTGTAAGGGAACTAAAACTCTGTGAGATAGGATCTGGGAATTATCTCTTCCTCTGAAATATCCTCTTCAAGTTCTTATTCTTTAGATATCAGTATTTATGAATCAAAGGGTTCTTTTGGTTTTATCATGGGAAGATAAAATCTATCTATTACCCTCTACAGTGACCCAGTGCTTTGGGGGGTAAAATGGGATCCCTCTACCTCAGCATGAGGGAAGTCTTATTTAATAGTTCATTTTAATCTTCCAAAATTTAGAGTGGAACACATTCTTTACACATTTCAGCTTATTAATGGTCTGCTTTATCTGCATTATTCCCATTGCTATTTCTGCTGTAATTTTTATTCTAAAGTCCTGATAAACTTACAAGATGGAATCGGATGTGACGCAGTAAAGCATGGCATTGTACAGGGAAGGAATGCAGGTGGGAGACTGCCGGTATTAGCCTAAGCAGAGTTATTATTAGGGGTAATTTCCTGCGGGAGCTCACAGGAGCGGGGCTCTGGCAGTAAGGAGCCCAGGGGGCGGGCACATGCAACAAGCCCTGCCCCGTGCTCCCAGAAGCCCTCAGTTGGGCCATGAGGAGCAAGAAGCAGCCAGGTAAGTTGCAGAGCCCCCCCCGGCCCGCCTTCAGGTACAAGCTCTCCCTCCTCCGGGAGGGCAGATCTGCGTGTCCCCTCCCCATAGCTAGCAATCCAAAACAGTCCAATGGCACCTTTAAGACCAAGTTTTATTCAGGTACAAGCTCTCCCTCCTCTGTGAGGGCAGATCTGCACGTTCCCCCCCCCCAAAAGCACCAAAAAAACCCCCCCCCAATAGCTAGCAATCCAAAACAGTCCAGTGGAGCCTGAGCGGTGCATGTTGCCTTCTGACACACTTCCGGTGATGTCAGGGGGTGTGGCATATGCAAATAAGTTATGTTTCTAAGTTATGCTAATGAGCTCCTGCACCTCTTTTTCTACTAAATATCCCCTGGTTATTATAGTCTGCTAAGGCAGTTGACTTTAGAGGGTGTGATTCTGCTTAGACCTGCACTGTCAATGTCTTAAGAGTTGCACTGAGTACTCTGTAATTAACAGCTGTGAGTGAGCTTAAACAATACACAATCTCAACTGAAACCACTTAAAGCCAGTGTCACTGTACACACGCAAGCATTCCACACATGGATCATTACATTACATTTCAGTGTCCTTTTTTCCTCAGTGTGATGGGTTCCCAAGTGTCACACACCAGGGTTGGTCAGTCACAGTTTTAAAGTTAGTGAGTTTAGTTCTATATGAAAATATTGTTTACTTTTCAAATTTATATAAAAGCACAAACAGTAATTTTCCAGCTTTAAAAAACATGCAACTCTTTTAACTCGGTCAGGTGGGATGTCTGTGTATATATGTAATAAAGTTGACCACTGCCACTGTTTTTAAGAAAACATGCCACAAATTTAAATGAATTTTACTTACTTTTGAAATGTCCCAAAGGGCCCGATAAGAACAAGGGAAGCTACCAAATCAGCCTAATGGGTAGATCTATCACAGTGGTATCCAGCCATTCGTGGGCTGTGCCGAATAGGACTGTCCCACTTTCCCTTCTGTTACTGCCTGTGAAGCCCCTCAAAATTTTGTCAGCAGGCATATTACAGCCTTTTGATATCTGTTTTAGTTGGTTAGCTTGTAATCTCTTTTCTGGCACAAAATGTCCATTGTTTAAGGATTTTTTAAAAATGCATTTTTATTGCCGAGTTAAACATGCATTTAGTGTTGCCTTTTCCTACATCAGACTAGGAATGGTTTATCATCTCACTACGAATAGTGTCTCTAAAGTGTCTCATGCATACCTGTCCATAATCTTTTCCCCCCTCTTTCTGTTATTTAATAGTGCAATCGTATACACAGTTCTACCTGCTTAATGCCGTTGAATTCAGTGGGCTTCAGCTGTAGTAACAGTGCATAAGATTGCATTCTGTGTCTTTTCAAGTTAAATAGCTGAGAAAGGATAAAGGTGTTAATGATCTGAATAAACCTAGACCTCTTCTAAGCTACCTCACAATATTGTAATATGGCAGGATTTCCTTCTGAGCAAGCATGCTATTCAGTGCACATTTAAAAAAAAATGACTTCCACAGGTTCTAGGTATAAGGATGGAATCCCTCCCACAATTAAGGTATAAGAATGGAATCCCTCCCATCATTATCTGTAAGACTAACTTTGTGAATAAACATGTAGAGGATCAAATGGAAAAGCTGTTGCCATATGCATGTTGATTATTTGGAAGTATGTGATTGTTAGTCACTTGTGTCCTATGTGGCTGATGTTGTGTAAAGTCAGGCATTTCTTTATATGACCAGCCTTAGTGGTCAGTGCCAATGCTTCCTCTAAGCTGTGGAGTCTTGTGAGCAAAAATTCTACTTTGTGAGCTACTGGCATTAAAGTTGTGAGTGAGCAATTTGGCTACTGCATAAATTAGTTTGTTCTGGAGCCATCCTTCCTGAGCTAAGACAAAAATGTGTGAGCCGGAAGCAGCTTAGAGGGAACACTGGTCAGTGCTGGGATGACTGGAGAGGGCAAATTGAAAGGTGGAATGGAAGTGATATGGGGCATGCTGCTGAATATCAAGTAACATTACTAGTGTGAAACAACATTACCTGAGTTGTGGAACAGGAGAAGGAGGAAAGCCTCCCTCCCCATTTATTTTCCTTTTTTAAAATCGGGTTTAATTCAGTTATGAAAATTAACCATGTTTCCATCTAGGAGCTTTCTCATATATGGCTCTTTTCAGTAAGCACTTTCCTCTCCCCACCTGACACTGGCTTGAACTTGGGAATAGCTGTTCCTCACCCATCACAGAAGTGTTAAGACTGTGCATGGCTCAGTCATTAGCACTTTGTTTTCTTCTTATTCCCTTCCTCTGACTTGCCTCTTAGTGCTATCACACCCATCACAGTGCATTATGAAAATAACTCCAGAGGAATAGCCCTTGTTTTTGTCATTGCAGCTAAACCAAACAGAAATTTTGTGGCACCTGAAGGCTTGATTGCAGTAGAAAGTTCCATAGATTAGACCTAGAGAGGTCAGGTCTCTCACTTCAGTGGGAGACCTCCTGCTGGTTCTGCTTGTCTCAGCTTAGCTGGGCAGTGGGGAGGGGGTGGGGCTATGGTCCGTGTTGTGCCAATGCCATGAAGTCACTTCTGGAGTGTCACCATGATGTCTCTTCCAGCATGACCTGGAAGTGATGCCATGATGCCAGGTGACATTCTAGCATTTGCCCCAAATTCTATGGTTATAGAGAGTCAGCCCATGTAATTAAGTTACTTCCAGGCTACACAGGAAGTGGCATGATTAGGTTCCTGGAAACATCACTGGCAAGGTTTTTCCCCATTGTAAATAGCAACCCTAATTCATCAGATGTGCTTAACAGGTCCTCACTAGTGAGTCTTTTATATATGGAGTTACAAAAGAGTATGGTTAAGGAGCCATGAAATACAGGAAGTTTAGGGTAAAATATTATTATGTATAATACAAATGTAATCAAGACAAGTACAGAGTATAATATTGGTAATTAGCCACTTATCTAGCTTTGCTATGGTAGTTAACACCTATAATGACTAAGGAGGACTGGTTTGAGCTAGGAGCTATAGGTAACATCTAGTAGTGCTCTACTGGTATCTCTTTGGGGCCTGTTTTGTTGTAGACCTGCTAATGGACAGATAATCCTGAAAGATTCTTTGACTATATGTTGAAGAAGCAAGACATAACACTGCAGTAGCATTGTGGCTCAAATTATAGAATTAATTGTTGTGGATGCTCTCTATGTAGTTGCTTTTCTAGCTATGTGAGAAGAGGAATGAGAAGACATCTATCATTGTCACAGTGAAGTTTTTTTTAATTCAGTTTTACAAATGGCAAAAAAGGATCTTATGTTCTGTACCAAACCATTAACTTTTCACCACAGATGTGGTTTTGTCTGGTGTGCATGATGCATTGGGTACTATTACTTACAACACTATATTACTTCACAGATGTACAAAGAAGAACAATTAACTTTTCTAAGTGAAGAAGTGAGACAGTTTTTTAAAAGAACATAGTTTTACATAAGCCATTCAACTGCAGACGATACCTATTCTGAATATACATATTCAAAACAAAGCTTTGTGCAATATTGCTTAAAACACAGGTGCTAGTTTCCTGATATTTCTTTGGTCTTAACTACTAGGGATGGGCACGAACTGGCTGATGAACTAAAGTTCATCACAAATTTTGGCCAGTTCATAGTTTGTGAAGCAATGTTCGGGAACTGAAGAACTGCCACAAACTTCTACAAATTTTGATACAGTTCATGGTGGTTCATGAAGAGCAGAAAGCAGGGGTTTAAACCCATACTTTCTGCTCTTCACAAAAAATGGCTCTGAGCCTGGGGCTGGGTGCCTAAGAAAGACCCTTTAAACAGTTGGTCCACATGAAGCAGTTTGCCACTCAGTTGTTTGGTTTAAATGACTCAGAGCTATTTAAACCCCTGCTTTCTGCTCCCTGCCAAACGCGGTGGGGAACAGAAAGCAGAGGTTATGAACCCATACAAACCAGTTTGATTTGCAAACCAACTTCCCAGTTCATATAGGTTTGTGGTTCAGTTCGTGGTTCAACCACAAACCAAACTGCAAAAATGCAGTCCATGCCCATCCCTAGAGATGAGCACAAACTGGCTCATGAACCAAAATTCAGGCTGAATTTGGGCTGTTTCAGAGCCCGGAAATCAATGCTCATGGAAGGCACCTCCCCAGAACATTTACTGAACTTTTGGCTGGTTCAGTTTGGCTGTTAGGGGCTAGCCATTTAAACCTAACAACTGAGTGGTGTGAGGTCCTTGGCTCACTTGTTAGGTTTAAATAGCTGGCTGACAACCAGTTAACCCTTTGGTTTTGCTCCCCCCTTTGAAGCAGTGGGGAACAAAACTAAGTGGTTAAATGCCTGCCAGCCATTTAAACCTAACAGTTGAGTGGGTGGGGTGCTTTTCAGTAAGGTGAGGGTTAAATGAAAAAATGAATTGTTTGTTGAATGGGATATTGTTTACTTGTTGTGTCTACACTTAATTTGCATTGGCTGTTGTCATAGAAAAACATTATCTCTAGGAGACCAAAAATAGTCTAATTGGTAAAATTAGGTATTGTTACTGATTCAGTCCCCTTCCCCTAAGGCAAACAGGCCTGCCCCTGTTCCTTAAAAAAAACCAACCCTGAAGGCTCCATTTTCATGTTAGCTGAATAGGTGTGAGATAAGCTTTCCCTCTTTACTTCTATGGGTTTTGGATGCATCTGACTCAGAGGGTTGGCAGGTAATCTGCCTGTTTCACAGATGGCAAATGTGGAGTTTCAAACCAAGGGTGTGGTTGATCAGTCCATGTACCTATTGGACATTCCTCAAGGTTCTACTCCATCTCCTAAATCCTAGGAATGGAAACTTGAGCAACTTAGCTTTAAAAATTGTTAGCGTGTTTCCCAGTGGCAAAAAATAGGAACAATGATTTGCAAGGGACAGGGACTTAGAAAATAGGGGTTCTTACTGTTATACCATGACAGTTGGAGCATGTGACATCTGAGCATCACTGCTTCCATGCCTGCAAACCACTCCTGGACTTGGAAATGTGGGGCTCTTGTGTTTCTGTGGTGTGAGACCTGTATATGTTGGATCCAAACATACTTGCCTGTGAAATGCTGTGCCAGCAGAACGTTTGAGAAAAAAGGAAACCTGGTCCTGTTACCCTCTTAAACCTCTTTGGAGTTCCATGAGGAAGATGTATGATCTTTGAACTTCCCCCAAATGCCGAAGCAGCAGAGGTAGGATGTGTTGAATTTATAATTGGCCTCCTACAAGTTTCTCTATAGTGCAGCAATGTTCATAATTAGAGATGAAAGAAACCAAGAGTAAGACCATTTGTCATTAATCATAGCATTTTGATTTTGAGTGGTCTAGTTGTTAAAGAAGAAAAATGACACCTAACATTTTTTTCCCATTTAAAGGAGGCAATTTTCTAGGTAAAACAAACGCGGCTAATAAAAATAGAAGCCAGTTATGGTATCCTCCCCTGGTTCCTGAAGCCTCGTTTTGCTCATGCAGGTAAATGAGGTAGTAGAATGCTGCTATGAATTAGATGGATTACACTGTTTCAGACTGTGGATGGTGGATTCTAGCTTTAAATACCCCTTTGTATCAAGAAACTCTCTGCAAATAGAAACATAGCACTGCAGGAGAGGGATTCTAGCCCCTCCCTTTGCTTGTAATGCTTGTGCTGGTTATCTGTTTGCAGGGAGTTGGGGAACATTTCAGATCTGATCCTCTGCTTGTAGACTAATCCATTTTACCACCTCAGCATTTTTCTGCCTCGTTCTCTTGCTTGTGTGCCTGATGGCCATAGGTTTGAACAATGGAGAAGCTGCTGTTATTTATTGATGCTTGCAGTGCCACTATAAGCAAAGTAACACCCTTCTAAGTCCATTGAAGTCTATGGTCCGAGAAGACTGTAAATCTATTTAGGATGGCACTGCTGTTTTTGGAGTTACATTGTTACAAAATCAATTATTGTATTTCAAGAAATGTTTAGTTTTGAAGATCACCTGAAATAGCCTTACATGGGGAAACAAATCTCTGTTTTAGCCCTCCCTGTCCATTACTTTTAAGGCTACAAATATATATTTTTACTTCCTATATATCATAGTTACATTTTTCTAAGTCCATTGAAGTCAAGGAGCTTAGAAGGGTGTAGATTTGATTTTGATGGCAACATCAATGCACAATGAGTTTTCTAGGTGTGCTCTGTACCACCCCAACAGAGAGGCAAATGTGAAGGGAACATTTCTTGTAATACACAATGCACTGCTATGATGTCTACAAGAATTTTGTGTTGATGCTGTAGCTATATGGGTGTTAGTGGTCCCGTTTTGCTTATTGTTATTGGCATGTGTTAGGTGATAAAGCATAGTCTGGATTTCGCTGGATAGCCATCTAGGCTCAGAACCTGCTGTGAGTTCAAATCCTGACATGGCATTGGTATTTGTTTTGGTCTAATGGGCTCTACAATTCCAGGGTTCAAATGTGTCCCAAGTGCCTGGTCAGCCCAGTCCCCTAATATTGTTAGTAAAAATCAGGCTGAGATCATCGATCTAATATGGTGGTGGAAAGTGCCGGGGGTTTTGTGAGGATAGAGGAGAGGAAAATGATGTAAGTCACTTTGGGTCCCCACTGGGGATAAAGGTGGTGTCTATATGAAGTCAAGTCAATAAATTTTAGCCTTACTTAGTGGGGATTTTGGAGTGGTCAGAAGGTATTTATTTATTTTCTTTAATTTGCATCCCACCCTTGCTGCAAGTGGGCTCAGGGTGGGTTACAAGGTCACATAAAAACTGTGACAATAACATTATCAAATTCAGGCAATATATAAAATTCAGAAAGTTAAAATTTAGTAGCCGAAAACCAGAGTGAAAGTTGCCTCGGTAGCAACACTCAGATGGAGCCTTCTGAGTGGTGTTATTGGATATCAAGCCACTGACCACAAGGCCAGGACTGTCAGCAGGGGAGGCCACGAATGGAAATTTGGATGCCCGCTGCCTCAGCTGAAAGCTCACTGGAAAAGCTCTATTTAACAGGGCCTGCGGAGTTCTAATAGATCATGCTCGTCTAATAGATGATTATAAATCAGCTCACTGCCTAAACAGGGAGGGTTTAGGTACTCAGACAGGTCTTCAAGGCAAGGAGATCTGACCATGGTACTGCCTCAGCATATTCCAGATCCACCACAATCCCCATGCCAAAAACAAGACTCAGCCTGTGGCCTGTTTGATGTGTGGGAACCAATACAAACCATGGATGACAGTAGGTACTTGGCCTGAGAGGAGGCCAGATTGTCGATATGGACATTGAAGTCCCCCAGACACCACCTCCAGCAGGCCTGGCAGGGTATCTGCTGGTGCATCAGGTGGTTGATACACCAGCCAGATAGCCAAACTCTCCTCGGCTTCCCACACTAGGCCAACACATTCAATGCTGGCAATTTTTGTCATGGGGATAAAGTCTCCCAAATTAGTAGCACTCTTCCCTCACACATTAGTCCGGGACTGGTGAAGGACCAAGAAACCTGGGGGAGTAAGTTGGTTCAGGACAACAGACTCACCCTCTCTCACCCAAGTCTCTCACCCAAGTCTCAGTCACACATGCCAGTAAGTTGGTTCAGGACAACAGACTCACTCTCTCTCACCCAAGTCTCTCACCCAAGTCTCAATCACACATTCCAGGTCTACATTTTGTTCCAACAGATAATTCTGAAGGACAGAGGTCTTATTAATAGACCTAGCTCTGCACAATACCAGTATCTAAGAAGGGTATTTCCTCTTAGTCCCACAACCAACATCTCTCGGGATAGGACAAATGTAGGAAGGAGGCAGAGCCTTTTGGTATCTCCGTATCCTTCCTCTATATCAACTTGACCCACCATCATATCTCCCCCACCCTGCCATTACTGCAATCCATGTCCCTAGCATGGCCTCCCCTGCAAGGTAGATTGCTTTTTCATGTTTGTTACACTCTGCAAGGGGAGACTATAAAGTTTTGTAGGTATGTAAATAACAACATGCCTTCATAAAATTATCAGTGGTTTTGAGTTTCAAGAACAAGCTGTAGCCATATGCTGAATCTGCTGTGTGTAGGTGTACAGTTTAACTAGAAATGTTATGTCCACAACACTGGGTTAGCCCTTGATGATGGGGGGGGGACTCTTTTAACCTTGAAAATGGACCTGAAAAGTATTCCTAAATTGGTGGAGTGGTTTTTCTTTTAATTGGCTTTTCTTTTATCAATAGGTACATGACAAAAGTGCTCAAATTAATGCAGCCCACCAGCTCTGTTTATGCAGGATCATATGTTTTCCCTGCACACAAAACACTTTATTGAATATCTGAAAAATGATTTAGTAGTCAAATGTTATTGCGCACCTTGAGATATTTCTGAATTGATCCAAAATTACCTAGCTCCATTGTTGGGTCCGAAATTATGTGTAATAAGTGCCAGCATGACAACCATTTTCATGGGGTTATAATTATTTTAATGTAAAATTGGAGCACCGAAATGGTAAAGAGGGAACTCACCTGTAATTTGCCATGCTTTCTTTTCAATATGGCCCAGTGCATAGAGAGAATGAGGATGCAATCACAGTGATTCAAAAATAGATCCATACAGCATAAAGGAGAGTTGAAAAGAAGTTATCCAATAGACTCTCAGTTTGTCACACTGTTTTGGTGCAAGGAAACTCCCATATTATGATCACAAAAATAGAAAACCTGGAGGATAACACTGAAATGTACTTGTGCTGTCATTCTGTCGTCTTAGTACTTCCTTTACATGTAAATCTATATCCTGCCACTTGGTTCTGCAGACTCCCTCACCCTCCTCTGACGAACAGGACAAGAGCAGGTGGCTGTGGCTTCTTGCCACCAGCCAGCCCTTACCTGCCAAGTGAAGAGTGATGACTGTTAGAAACAAGAGTGTCATCCACTATTCAGAGGGAAAGAACAGGTGGCTGAGTGGCCGTTGTTGCTCCTAATGGCAGCAGCTGCTTTTTCAGCAGGGCAGGTGAGCAAGAAGTAACACTGGCCAGGATCAGTTGCTGCCAGTTGCATGTTTGCTCTCTCTCTCTCTCTCTCTCTGTTTTGTAGCAATAATGTGCCGGGGGGGGGGCATTATGCCAAGGGCCTCCAAAATCAGGAGGGGCAGCTTTGCTTCCATTGAACTGAAGTCAGGGCAAAGCAAGACATCAGAACGCCTGCACCCACAAGTGATTGCCAACAAGCATCATGGACACAAAGTACATACTTCTCTCCCCCCCACCCCATCAAATAGTTATAAATGAAATAGAAATCTGGTATTTCATACATATTTTAAATCCCAAGGCTCTTAAAGGGAACTCTTTAACCATTGTCATGTGGTAGCTGTTTTTCTGTGAATGGATACCCCAAAGGCAAAATTACATTTTAAACGACCCAGTAGGAAGATGGAAGCCAAATGTGTCAGTTTTGACTCATGGAATCTGCCTTCTGTCATGAGTACAATTGGCCTGTACCCCATGTGGTTGGAAATCTCAACAGATTTTGCAACAAAGCAGCTGCAGTAACCTGGTATTTGATAACCCATGTTGTGTGTTTACCCAGAACAAAGCATCTGCCTTTCCTAACTTTTTTAAAAAAGCAGACAGGTGCAACATTGCTAACTGATCATAAGCTGACAAGTAAGAGACATGTGAGGACTTGTGTGGTGGGAAGTGCTGCCAAATCACTGCTGACTTCTGGCGACCCAATAAGGTTTTCAAGGCAAGAGACGTTTTGTGGGTGGTCCTGCCTGTATGTGTATACTCCGGTTTGTAAGAAAGAGCCAATGTGCAGTCACTTGACAAATGAAACTAGGGGACAATACATGGATAAACGTTGACTTTCAATTACACATTTAGCTGTACATGTGTTGAATGAAATATGAGAATTCCTTGGTGCACATATAAAGAAAAACCAAGTGTATAGTATACATGGACTATGCATGTGTTTACTGTAACTTGTGAACAGGGCTTCTCCCTCTGGGGAAAATATCTTTTCCCAAAGGGAAAAATGTTAAGAGTTCCTCCCCCAACCACGTTAAAAAAAGACTCCCCATTCAAATCGTAGAGTGCCTTTAAAAAAAGGACGGAATTATACTTAACATGTAATTTCATCCAGAAGCGACACAAAGGCCCCATTCACACAGTGAATTTGCTGCGGGAGAGCCATGGGTGGTGGACGGATTATCCGTGTACGATCACACCCCAACATCTGGGAAGTGGAGCGCATCCGTGGGCAACCTGTGGCTTACCGCTGAAAACGCGCGATAAAAAGTAGTACCCCCAAAGTACTGGCAAACAGTTTGCCATGGGCTGCCTCCGGAATCCTGTGGTGCATTCGCGCTAGTGCGCGGCTTTCCTGTCTGGCCTCTCGTTTACGCACCGGCGCCGAGGGAAGGATGGTGTGCGGCTTTCCCGTCCGGCCCCTCATTTATGCACCGGCGCCAAGGGAAGGACTCCATGGTTTTCTGCCGGCGCGTCTGATCGCATAATCGCAGATCAAACTGCGCCGGGGCAATTTGCCATGCCTCCCCCCCCCCGCGATATCCAGCCCGTGTGACCGGGGCCAAAGTGAAGTTTTTGGATCTGCTTTAGTGTATTTACCATGTGTACAGGTATTACTCAACCAAGCCTGGTCCAGGAATGGGAGGGAATCTTGTACTTTTTCAGTACATTAAACAACAAACCACGAGATGGTCTAAATCCTCTCTGGTTTCAGAACAATGTGCCACCAGAACCTCTTTTCACTAGTCCCTGCCTTTCCTAAGGGAGAGATTCCAAACCCTTAGTTAGCATCTGGGACAGAACACCTTAGCAACTCTAGCTCAGAGATGCACACTCTTACCAAGGTAGCATATGTGGTTAGGGTTAGCCACCAGATTTAGACTTGGAACTCAGGTACAACACCAGAGACCATTTAGAAACAAGAATAATTTTTATTCAGTACAGAGCATTGCAGACAGACTATAAAAGATTACAGAAATAATAAAGGCTAGGGCTGTTTGCCTTATGTAAACATTAATGATTCATAGTTACCAAGTCAGGATATCATCCAAGAGTTCAAGATTGTCCATTGTGATAATCCAGTTAGCACCAAGGGATTTTGAGTAGGAATCCCATCTTGTGCAAGCATGCATCCAGTTCACAAAGCCAGCATTTAAGGGCTGCATTTCAGGTGCAATAAAACAAGCAGAGAGAACAGGAGCAGAGAGCCAGAGACTCTCTCTCATTGGGATCAAACAATTACACCCCCATCTAGTCATGATTAGCCGTGGCCATGCAGCCAATCACGAGTGGACAGGGGATGTGCCCAATTGTTGATTGTCATAGCTACGTGTGGGGATAGGCTAGAAGTTTGGAGACCACGCCTGCAGTCACATGATCCCAAACTCCAGCTTCTCCATTGCCTACATGACTTTTTGCATGTGAGACAGATCCAGGAGCCATCAGGTCTGCCTCTTCCCTTAGAGGTGTGAAAGAATGTGTGGTTATATGCATGGTTATAAAGTTTCTTTGGCCAACTGGTCGGCCATTTGGCTTGCGAGAGGAAATAAGACACAGCATGTTATCAGAATGTAATCACAGGAGAAGGCATGGATTATAGAAAGCAGAAAGCAAAATTTCTATACACCCTCCCCCTAAAGATGGAAATTCGGGGTAGAAACCTCAATTTTAATCTAATCTACTCCTCAGGGACATGCATACATGTGAGGATTACACTAAATAAAACAAGACATCATTACCTAAGGAATACAGAAAACAATGCACAGAAAGCAAAACTCATTTCATGTCATGAAGCTTACATTTTCCTTCAGGCACAACTTACAAAGACATGTTTCCAGATTACAGAAAGCAAATAAACAGGTTAGACCATTCAAGCAATGTTACAGGAGGGATCTTGGTCACAGTGAATTCTTGATAACGCATCAGCAATCACATTCTGAGACCCCTTAATATGCGAGATACAGGAATCATAATCTTGCAACACCAAACTCCATCGCAGCAATTTCTGATTGGAGTTCTTCACTCAGTCAAGCCAGCACAAAGGAGAGTGGTCTGTTTGTAGGTGGAATTTGACTCCCCACAAGTACGGTCTCAGCTTAGTCAAAGCCCACACAATGGCAAATCGCTCCTTTTCAATGACAGACCTGCGTCTCTCTCTGGGTACAAACTTTTTGCTCAAGAACACTACAGGGTGCAGCTCATTATCAGCACCATGCTGACAGAGGACAGCTCCGACACCATGTTGACTGGCATCGGTCTGCACAATGAAATCATGCGCAGGGTCAGGAGCCAACAACATGGGAGATTGTACAAGACCTTGTTTTAAAGCATCAAAGGCTTTTTGACACTTCTCAGTCCACACTACTTTAACTATGTCTGCTCCCACCCCAAAGGAGAACCAAAGTAACCGAACTAAGACAAATGCACACTAGAATTGTGGGCAAATCATTTTTGATTTTGTAAATGTTCTTTGCTTACATTGGGTTCCTAAATACCACAAGAAACTAGTCAAATGGATAAGAATTGCCTCCAGATGACTAGGCAAACTTTTCCATTTTCTTAGGCTAAAAATGGAAAATATTGGTAGGAATGAACATGTGGGCTTACAAACTTTTCTATGAGCTAGAAATTACATTGTTCTTTGTTTTTGAAGATTGCCTAACAGTACAGTTAGCCAGAAAATCAAAAACTTAGACAAGTTATGTTTGGTTGCTGTGTCCTAGATATAGTGATACCCCACAATTCTCTCAGAGCACTTAAAAATTTTCTATTTTTCATGGAGACATCGAAAGCTACAGTTGCTTTATGCAAAATCCTCTGATGTGCAAATAAATTGTTGACAGCATGTACTTAATATATAATTGAGAACATTCCAAAATAGCAGTTGGTAACAAAAATATTTAATGTGAGTTAAGATTGTTTTCAGAAATTGTGTTAGTTCAGTTCATTGCTGCCATGGTGATGAAATACACCACATAATTGCCACATTATTTCTTTTCTCGTAAGTTTAGTAACGCATTGTGTTCTTCATGATCTTTGTTGTGCTAAAAGCAAAATGTTTATATGTCAAATTTTTATGCCTTTTATCTTTAGTAAATGGAGTCAGTTAATTTTGAAGAGTGATTTATCACACATATAATATCAGCAGATATGGTCTAATTTTGCGTTATGCAAAGAGCCCAGTAAAATTTCTGGATGAAATATTTTACCTCAGCCATATGAATTAAAACCTCAAAAGGTTTGCATTAAGGGGTGCTTTTGTCCCCAAGTATATATCATCATTAGTATATTTAATAGCATCATCAAATCTATTGGTACTTAAATCAGGAGAAAGACAAGACAGATCTTTCTATAAACAAAAAAATGCCCCAGATTTGAATAAAAATCTGAATCACACCTCTCCCCCGAACATTGAGGGTTAATCTCACACAATAATAGAAGCAGCTTAACCATAGAGTAAGAGTAAAACTTCATAACATTACTTACATTTGTCACAGAGAAAATCAGAAGCTTCCTTTTATTTTATATAGTTTTTCTTCTTTCTTTGTATTGCTATTTCTTTGCTATTCGTTATTCTTTCTTTCAATAATTAAAATTCTTTTAAAACAAAGGTTTGGATGCTCTCAGTGGACGTTGCTAGGCAATCACAACAATATTGCCAGTCTTCAGACCTTGGTTTCTTTCAGTATAAGGCAGGGAGAAGAGGCAGGGCCTTTCTAGAGGGTTTTTTTTGGGGGGGGGCATTTAGAGGAGAACTCTCTGGAGCCAAACAGGACAGCAACCTCTATGTAACTTGATCCCATGCAACTTGCAGCACGCACCCAGGCCTGGCTGCTCACTACAGTTCAACAGCAGCCACCCCATAAAAGCTACTGTATTATTAGTGGTTACAGTTTAAGACCAGAAGCTAGGGTAAAGGAGGGTTCAAATTTCTATTCTGCCATGGAAGCTGACTGAGCCATCTTGGGCCAGTCATACACACTCAGCCTCACATGCACTCAGGCTCGCAGAGTTGTTGTAAGGATAAAATGGAGGAAAGGAGAATGCTGTAAGCTGATTTGGGTCACGCTTATGGACAAAGGTAGGGGATAAGTGAAGTAAATAAGTAGTAACTATAGCTGAAGATTGGGGGCAGATGAAAGGTACAGTGGTTGGTAAGTGGGAAGGAGACAAGGAAGCAGGGAAATATGAGGATGTGGGGGCTGCCAGGAGGAGAGAGAGAGGAAATAGTGTGGGGAGGGGATACCAAGGAAGCTCAGGTGCTCCTTCCTAGTATTTTCTCATTCTCCACTGTGCAACTGGGCTGTAGTGCAAATGGGAGAGGGAAGGAGGGAAAACTGAAGATGGTGGGGCAGATAAAGGTAGGTTGGCTGGTAGGTGAGAAGAAAAGAAGGAAGCAGGAAGAGGGGAGAACCTCTTCAGGAAAGAGAGATAGGAAATAGTGGGATGGAGAAGCAGAGGTCCCCATAAGTCTTTGCAGATCCTCTGCTTTTACAATATAATGCAGTGTTGTTGTTTTCTATTTATTTGAAGGTATTAACCTACCTCCACCTTGTTTTATTGTGTCACTCTTCCCACCCTTCCAAAGCTGCCTTTTGCCTTGCCAAGCAAAAGCTAATTTTCTGTTCGTTAATCTGTTCCTGTATGCATGGGGTAGTCCTTGCCCAGAAAACAACAACAACAACAACAACAACAACCATGTTGTAAGTGATTGAAGAAAATGAAAACATATGTCTCCATTTTAAGCACTGCTTGGCTAGACGACCCTGCTGTTAATATTCACAGATCTGTGCATGTGTGTGTGTTAAATTGGTGTAGACACCTTTACTGAGGTGCCAACATGCCTCTTAGTTCTTTGTTTGGGAAGCATACAAGTTGCCAATATGACTAATTCCTTGTATATTTCTTTGTGCATCTTCTGTGTTGCCCAATTAACATTATTCATAAGTTCTTCTGTCTCTCCTTTCAATCCTTGCTGTTGACAGATGACTTTGTACCAGTGTATGTTTCTGTAATTTTCTTGGTTGTCACACAGAGCAAGGTAGAAACAGGAAACAAAGCTTTAATCAAAGTGAAATTATATTTGATGAGCACTCCCATCTCTTATGAAATACCCAAGGATAAAAAGGGAAAGGAATAAAGCATCAACAGTATATGCATTTATTTTTCATCAACACATTCTCAGATTCCTTCTTGGCTTATTGTGAATAGTCATTGATCATGACTAACAGCCACCTTCATTGTAAGAGTTCCTTCAGTTTACATAGGACAAGTGGGAACATCTGTATAAGAGTCTAAATAAACACAAATCAACAATATCAGTGGCAGCTCAAGGAACCCCAGAGAATTGTCCCAGGTTTAGTAGAAAAGCACGTGTTATGCATGCAGAAGGTCCCAGATTAATCCTTGGCATCTCCAGTTAATGTATTTCTGGTAGCACATATAGAAAGATCTCTGGTTTGTAATCTCAACTTTATGTAACAGTTATCCCCACCCCAGACTTGTGCTAGTGTGCCAGAGCCATGGTTAACTGTACCTGAACCAAGCCAGGGAACATGTGTTGTTCTGCTGAGGATTCCTGAGGTTGGTTGTCACACATAGAGGATAGAAGGTACTCCAATAATTCAACAGAAGCAGAAAGACTGGCTCTGAGTATTTATTCCAGACCTAGCCAATCCAAGAGGCTTCTTGTTGCTTGCCAGGGGCATAGAGAGATTTTGCATACAGCTCCCTTCTTCTCTGCCTGAGAGAATTCTGGGACTTGCAGTTTCATCTCTCTGATGGAAGGAAGCTCCTGCTGTGAAAATACATGCCACAATAAATGTATGAGGCTTTGAGTTGCTGAAGGACTTCTAGAAAACCTGTACACTTTGGGGGTGCACTGTAAAGTCTGGTTTGGGAGCTATCTGTATATCTGTCCTTTGGTCCTGTGTTGTTCATGCAGGGAAAATCAGTGCTTATGAAGCTGCTATCTTACTCTTGCTACAGGGCTGTGCCAGTCTTGCCAATGAGGATTGTGGTCACTCATTCTGTGTGTTCCATTTATGCAGTTTCTTTGAGTGCTCTTCTGCTCCGAAAGGTCATGGTTTTGCCAGTCATCTCTTGAACGAACAAAACTATGCATGCAGCACTGAACGCTCTTCAGAGCACACCCACTGTGCACCAGCTGCAGACTTTACTCCGAATCCAAATCCCATTTTGACCGTCAGTTCATTCAAGCAGCCAGCATTCCAACTGAGGAGAAAAAAAGAATCTGGTCTGTGTGAAGTTTTGATTTGTGAGAAAGCAACGTGGGAAGCAGTAGAGATGGATTTTCCTCCCATTTTAACCCACTTGTCCAGGGCTCTGCAGAGTGTTCTGCATAACATTTTGTACAAGTGAAGGATGAGGCCTGGCTCCCCACAAAGTGTGACAGCTGCATGGAGGAAGAACACAGCAGATTTCTTTCTTTTTTAGAAATGCAGAGCCAGCATTTCTTGGGCTTCAAATGGAAAACCCTGTACTTCTCTTCCAGTATGGTTGTTGCCCTTCTCCCCTGTTTTTAAGCAGCTATGAGCCACACTGAACATCACTTCCTGGTGGAACTGGGAACTGTTTCTTACAGATTAGCAGAGAGGCCACCGTATTTGGTACTCATGCAGAGTACAACTGTGTGAGATAACTGCTGAGTAAAGAGAAGAAAGAAAGGAAAGAATCTGCAAGCAGAGGAAAGGGCACACATTGGTCTGGGGAATAATTAAAAAATAATGTTGGATCCTCAAATCTAAATTTAATTTGTTCCTCACTTTGTCTTAATTCACTAATTTGTTTAGTTCAAAGGATCCCGCTCTAAAGATACTTGACTAGGGTGGCCAGCCCTTGGCCAGCAAAACCTGGGAGCATTGGGGTGATGGAAACTTCTGAGACATCATTTCCTGTTTTGCAAGTGCCACCATAATTATAAGAATTCCGAAAATCTTTTTTTTTTCCTTAGAATTTTTTGAAATTGCTAGAACATCATGATGCCACTTCCTAAACAGTGACTTCCTGTTCCAAAACAGGAAATGATGTCCAGGTATTATTTGACACCATTTTTGCTTCCCCATTTTGCCCCTGCTACTACACTGAGTGAGGACAGGTGACCAGGAACATAGCCAGCTAGACTCCCCTTTAATCCATGCCTGAAAGGAATAAAGTAACACTTGAAATTAAATTAACATTTGAACTTAAAGGCAGCCTGGGAAGGAGAAGAGCTCTTGTCTGAGTGGCTTCCTTTCAGAAATATTTATTGTTCATCAACCAGAGGCTGACTCACTAATTCTCCTTTATTGGTTAGCTCCCAATCAGTGTTACTGGCTTTCAGTGGGGTGTGGAGGATTGGCCTAAGCTATTTATTTAAGAAAACAGACGAAGCTCCTCCACGTCAACGGGAGTGAAAAAGAAACCAGCACGCATAGAAACGGTTCTGAAGGCGCCCGGAAGAAGCTTTTTAACAGAAATTCAAAGGAACATTACTAACATACTAACATAGATAATACCTATAACCGGACTGAAAAAAGACGTTTGACTGCTCACAGAAGAAGCCTAAGAAGAATGATTGGACATTACTAACAGCTTAATTTACCAGTTAATATATCACTCAGCTTTCGCTTTCTCCCACTATATACCCTCCCAATTTTTCTATTTTAAGCGAAATACCTCTCCTTTTTAGGAGAGTCAATAAAACCTTTATACAAAAAAAAGAGAGAGAAGAAGAAAGAAAGGAAAGAATCTGCAAGCAGAGGAAAGGGCACACATTTGTCTGGGGAATAATTAAAAAATAATGTTGGATCCTCTAATCTAAATTTAATTTTTTCCTCACTTTGTCTGAATTCACTAATTAGTTTAGTTCGAAGGATCCAGCTCTAAAGATACTTTAGACTAGGGTTCCAGCCCTTGGCCAGCAAAACTTGGGAGCATTGGGGTGATGGAAACTTCTGAGACATCATTTCCTGTTTTGCAAGTGCCACCATAATTATAAGAATTCCGAAAATCTTTTTTTTTTCCTTAGAATTTTTTGAAATTGCTAGAACATCATGATGCCACTTCCTAAACAGTGACTTCCTGTTCCAAAACAGGAAATGATGTCCAGGTATTATTTGACACCATTTCTGCTTCCCCATTTTGCCCCTGCTACTACACTGAGTGAGGACAGGTGACCAGGAACATAGCCAGCTAGACTCCCCTTTAATCCATGCCTGAAAGGACTAAAGTAACACTTGAAATGAAATTAACATTTGAACTTAAAGGCAGCCTGGGAAGGAGAAGAGCTCTTGTCTGAGTGGCTTCCTTTCAGAAATATTTATTGTTCATCAACCAGAGGCTGACTCACTAATTCTCCTTTATTGGTTAGCTCCCAATCAGTGTTACTGGCTTTCAGTGGGGTGTGGAGGATTGGCCTAAGCTATTTATTTAGGGCTCCTATGAGCAGTCCCAGCTCCAGTGCCAAACTGTCAGCTCCAGTGACAAAGAGTCTGGAATGAGGGAATAAACAGGTGAGTTTAGCAGACATATAAGCTCAGCAGCAGGATGAGGAAGTCAGGGCATTAGTCTCTCCATGTCCTGAAAACAATAAGCACACTTTCCACAAGCACAGATGTATATAAATAGGAAAATTATTTTAAGGGGGGCCAATTATGACTGTAAAATGTCCGCAGGGGGTTGAGGCTATACAGTATATTCCACTGAGTGCGGCATGTATGACTATCTGCCAGCAGGATAGAAGTCATGGGTGTGTTCTCGGGGCAAGGAGATCCTGGTTCTCAGGGAACAATTTCGCAACCTCAGGGTTAAGGTGACTGATCTAGAGAGGCAGCAACAGTCAGTTAGGTACAGATAAGACCTTTGGGGACTTGTTACATGTGCCCCACTCTGAGAATGGCCCCACTACTGTCAAGGATCATGAGAATCAAGGGGAAACAGGGTACCATACTGAAGAAAGGAGGAATGTTCCCTCAGAAGAGACCCCGTTTACAGTTGGTGAACAGGTATCCTTTCACACCAAGGAAACATCCCTGGGCAGGGAGGGAGGGGGGCTCTTGGTAGTTGGTGATTCAATCCTTAGGCATGTAGGTAGATGGGTTGCAAACCTGTGTACTGACCACATGGTGACTTGCCTGCCTAGTGCGAAGGTAGTGGACATTACATGTGGTCTAGATGGGCTGGTAGACAGTGCTGGGTGGAGCCAGTGGTTGTGGTACATGTTGGCACCAGCAATGTGGAGAAATGTAGTTCTGTGGTTCTGGAAGGAAAAAACAATATTCTTCTAGGCAGGAGACTCAAGGCCAGAACCTCCAAGGTAGCCTTCTCAGAAGTGCTGCCTGTTCCACATGCAGGGCTAGCTAGAAAAGCACAAATTAGGAGTCTCAGAGCATAGATGAGATGATGGTGTAGGGAGAAGGGTTTAAGTTTGTTACAAATTGGGATGCTTTTTGAAACAAGGAGGACCTGTACAAAAAGGGACTGCTTGCCCTTAGAAGGGAACTGTTTGTGGCAGTGCAGTTTTTTAACAAAATCCTGGGGGAAAGCCGACAGGAGATGGGATGTCTATGGTTCAGGATGGCTCATCTCTAAGAGATGAAGGGGTAGCTGTTACTGTTCTAGAGGGGAATGGATTCGGACTGGCCACTGAGAGGGTGACAAACAATATTGACTGCCTAACAAGGTCTAGAGGCCACAAGAGGATGACTGCAGATCTAACGTGTCTGTAAAATTATAGATGTTTATATGCAAATGCTAGAAGTGTCCAGGGTAAAATGGGGGAGCTGGAAAGCTTAGTGTCAGAGGAGAACATAAGCACTGTAGGCATTTCAGAAACCTGGTGGGATGAGGATAATCAGTGGGATACAGTGATTCCTGGACATAAATTATATTGGAAGGCTAGGGAGGGAAGGGTTGGAGGTGGAGTGACTCTGTATGTCAGAGAGGGTATACAGTGCATTAAAACTGAGAATCTAAGAGAAATAGATTTGCTTACAGAAATGCTATGGCTACAAATAGTGTGCCCAAAAGGAAGCTTAACTCTGGGAGTTTGTTATTGCACACCAGATCAAAGGTTAGAGGCAGATTTAAAAACAGCTAAAGAATTAAAGAAAGCAGCTAGACAAAATAACTGTGTCATAATAGGTGATTTTTAACTACCCACACATTGATTGGGTCATTATGTGTTCAAGTCAGAAGAAAGAGATTAGGTTTCTAGACACTTTCAATGATTGTTCCATGGAGCAGATGGTAATAGAACCTACCGGGGGAAGCAATCCTGGACTTGGTCCTAAGTAATGCTCAAGCCCTGGTGAGACATGATAGCAGCAGTTGGGAACAGTGACCATAATGCTATTAAGTCTAGCATTTATGTAAATAAAAAGTTGCCCCAAAAAGACCAACACAACCGCATTTAACTTCAGAAGGAGTAACTTCTCTCAAACAAAGGGGGATGTGAAGAAGGAACTGAAAGGGAAGGGAAAGAGGGTCATACCCCTTCAGAAAGCTTGGAGTCTCAGATAAAATGTATTCCACAGGTTAGGAAAAGATCACATAGATATATATAAAAAAGGCCTGCATGATTAACAAAGTAGTGGAAGCAGTAAATGGTAAGAAGGATTCCTTTAAGCAGGGTAAGGCTAGATCAAGTGAGGTAAATAAAGGGAACACAGGCTTTGGCAAATAAAATAAAAGGCAGTGATCAGGCAGGCAAAAAGGGACTATGAGGAACATATTGCAAAAAAACCGCCATAAAAATCAATCATCATCATCAAATACATTAGAAGCAGAAAGCCAGCCAAGGAGGCAGTAGGGCCCTTGGATGACCAAGGGGTGAAAGAATTACTAAAACAATAAATAAAAATAGGTAAATGGCAGAGAAGCTGAATGCATTTTTTGCCTCTGTCTTCACTGTGGAAGACAGGAGGTGCTTGCCCACTCCAGAAATGCTAATTTCAGGAGCAGTGTCAAAAGACCTGAGTCAGATTGAGGTGATGAGAGAGGAGGTCCTATAACTGATGGACAAATTAAAAACTGACAAAGTACCAGGCCCAGATGGCATACATCCAAGAGTTCTGAAAGAACTCAAATGTGAACTTCTGGATCTCCTAACAAAAATGTGCAATCACTAAAATCTGCCTTCCATAGGAGATCTGGGAAATTACAGGGTGGTCAGTCTAAAGTTGATATTGGGTAAATTGGTGGCATCCGTTATTAAACATAGAATTAGTAGGCACATTGTTGAACAAAAGCTATTGAGAAAGAATCAACATGGATTCTATAAGGGAAGATTTTGTCTCAGTAACCTTTTAGAGGTCTTTGAGGGTGTCCCAGTAGATGTTGTTTAGATAGACTTCCAGAAAACATGATAAAGTTCCTCATCAAAGGTTCCTAAGTAAACTCAGCAGTCTTGTGGATTAAAAACTGATTAATTAACACAAAACAGTGAATGAGTCTAAATGGGCAGTTTTCACAGTGGAAGGTGGTAAGCAGTAAGATACCGCAGGGCTTTGCACTAGGTCCAGTGCTTTTTAACTTGTTCATGAATGAATTGGAGTTGGGAGTAAGAAGTGAAGTGGCTAAGTTTGTAGATGACACTAAGTTGTTCAGAGTGGTGAAAACCAAGGAGGACTCTGAAGGGCTTCACAGTGATCTCTCGAGGCTGAGCAAGTCGGTGTCACCATGGCAAATGAGATTCAACAGGGGCAAGTACAAAGTAATGCACATTGGAGCCAGAATTCCTAACTATAAATAAATGTTAATTGGGTACAAACTTGAGGTAACTGACCAGGAGAGAGATCTTGGATTCATGGTAGATAACTTACTGGAGATGTCAACTTAGTGTGTGACTACAGAAAAAAAAGGCAAATGGTGTGCTGGGGATTATCAGGAACGGGATTGAAAACAAATCAGCCAGGGGAAATGATGGTTGAGAGTAACATGATAGAGGTTTACAAAATTATGCATGGGATAGAGAAGGCAGAGAAATAAATACTTTTCTCCCTTTCTCACAATACAAGAACTTGTAGGCACTCAATGAAATAATTGAGCAGTAGGCTTAGAACAGATAAAAAGGAGTACTTTTTCACCCAAAGAGTAATTAACACAGGGAATTCACTGCCACAGGAAGTGGTGGCAGCTACATGCATAGGCAGCTTCCTTTCTGTTTATTTTCTTAGAAGCTCATTGATTAACAAATCTTGAGCAGCAAATTCTCATTCCTCATTTTTTTGGATGCAAGGCCTAAAAGGACTGAAACAAATTTTGCTATGGCCAGAGTGATCTTAGGATCCTTTTCACTAAACAAAGGAGACAAGAGTTTCCAGGATGTAGAGAGATGACTGATCAGTTAGTGGCTTAATATAATGATCCCTTATATTCTCAAAAAAAAAAACAACACACCAAAAAAACCTGCATTCAAGCAAAACATGAAAAGACGTATCAATCCTATTAAGACCACCAGGGCAAATTCTATTGGAATAAGTCCTGTTCAGAAATCTCCCCTGTAGAACCACTGAGAATATAATATTCAATCTTGTAAATAAGAAAGCTCTGCAGTATCATGGGATAGTAAAATAGTACAAATAGGGGGATAGACAGCTTCAAGAGAGGATTGGATAAACATATGAGGAGACCAGCTGAGCTCTGAGCAGGAGAGAGAGCTGCGAGAGAGGTGAGTGGGTTTCTTTTACTTGCTTTCAGCTGAGAGGATTCAGCTGAGGATATTGTGTGGGAAAACTGTGTTTAGCAGTGTGTGGAAGCACTTAGAGTTCTTGCCGAGTCCTGGCTGATTGAGTGTGGGAGAGGAACGGGCATTGTTTGACTGGGATTGCCTGTAATTGAGAGGAAGTGGAAGGGGCATTGTTTTGCCTGTGATTGAGTGCCTGGGTGAATTTGAATTTGAATAGCTGCTGCCTGACCTCTGCTGGGGGAGGCCTCTATTTAAGGAAGCACCTTGGCAGAGGCACGAGCCTCTGGCACGAGCCGAAGGGCGAGCTAAAGGGCTCTTTGCCTGTGGCTCTTAGCCTAGGGACTCTTAGACTAGGGGCTCTGTAAGAAGCCCAAAAAGAGCCAGAAAGACAAGGCCCTAGACTCTTTGTCTTTCCCGTAAAGTAATTTGACTTCGATAACAAAAACCACATAAATACCAAGGGTTTAAAAGGGATTATATTTATTTTTATTTTAAAAGAATTATGAAGCCAGAATGCCAGCAGGGGGTTGGGGGCTATCCAGTGTTTTGCACGGAGTGTCACATGTATGACTATCTGCCCACTGGGCAGAAGTCTTGGGTGTGTCCTCGGTGCAAGGAGCTCCTGGTTCTCAGGGAACGTGTGTGCTCCCTTGAGGCCAAGGTGGCTGACCTGGAGAAGCAGAGACAGTCAGCTAGGCGCACAGAAAAGACTCTCGGGGACTTGTTAGCTACGTCCCACTCTGGATCTGGCAGCCCCGCTGCTGTCAGGGAGCATGAGGGTCTAGGGGAAACAGGGCACCGTGCTGAGGATAAGGGGAATGTGCCCTCAGAAGGGACCTCTTCCCCAGCTGGTGAGCGGCTCTCCTTTTGCACCAAGGAACCATCCCTGAGCAGGGTGGGAGGGGGGCTCTTGGTAGTGGGTGATTCGATCCTTAGGCAGGTAGACAGCTGGGTGGCGAACCCGCGTACTGACCGTATGGTGACTTGCCTGCCTGGTGCGAAGGTAGCGGACATTACGCGTGTTTTAGATAGGCTGGTAGATAGTGCTGGGGAGGAGCCAGTGGTCGTGGTGCATGTCGGCACCAACGATGTGGGGAAATGCAGTCGTGAGGTCCTGGAGGAGAAATTTAGGCTGCTGGGCAGGAAACTTAGGTCCAGGACCTCCAAGGTAGCCTTCTCAGAAGTGTTACCTGTTCCACGCGCAGGGCCGGAGAGACAGGCAGAGATCAGGAGTCTCAATGCGTGGATGAGACGATGGTGTAGGGGGGAAGGGTTCAGGTTTGTTAGGCACTGGGATACTTTTTGGAACAAGAGGGAGCTGTACAGGCGAGACGGTCTCCACTTGTCCCGAGAAGGAACCAGGCTGCTGGCACTTAAAATCAAAAAGGTGGCAGAGCAGCTTTTAAACTGAATATTGGGGGAAAGCCGACAGGAGATGAAAAGTCTCTGGTTCGGGTTGGCTCATCTGAGAGAGGTGAGGGGGTACCGGTTGCTTTTCTACAGGGAGGTGGATTGAAATTGTCCACAGAGGCCATGGCTGGTGACATGGACTGCCGGACAACGACTCGAGATAGCAAGAGGAAGGATGCAGGCTTAACTTGTAAGGGAAATTACAGCTGTTTCTATACAAATGCTAGAAGTGTCCGAGGTAAAATCGGGGAGTTGGAGTGCTTGGTGTCGGAGGGAAAAATAGACATTGTGGGTATTTCTGAAACTTGGTGGGATGAGGAAAATCAGTGGGACACAGTGATTCCCGGTTATATATTATATCGGAAGGATAGGGGGGGAAGGGTTGGAGGTGGGGTAGCTCTGTATGTCAGAGAGGGTATAAAGTCTAGAAAGATTGAGAGGCTAAGTGAATTGGATTCGCTTCTGGAAGTTCTATGGGTTGAAATAGGGGGGCCAAAAGGAAACTTAACACTGGGAGTTTGTTGCTTTTTAACTTGTTCATGAATGAATTGGAGTTGGGAGTAAGCAGTGAAGTGGCTAAGTTTGTAGATGACACTAAGTTGTTCAGAGCGATGAAAACCAAGGAGGACTTTTCTCCCTTTCTCACAATACAAGAACTTGTAGGCACTCAATGAAATAATTGAGCAGTAGGCTTAGAACAGATAAAAAGGAGTACGTTTTCACCCAAAGAGTAATTAACACAGGGAATTCACTGCCACAGGAAGTGGTGGCAGCTACATGCATAGGCAGCTTCCTTTCTGTTTATTTTCTTAGAAGCTCATTGATTAACAAATGTTGAGCAGCAAATTCTCATTCCTCATTTTTTTGGATGCAAGGCCAAAAAGGACTGAAACAAATTTTGCTATGGCCAGAGTGATCTTAGGATCCTTTTCACTAAACAAAGGAGACAATAGTTTCCAGTTTGTAGAGGGATGACTGATCATTTAGTGGCTTAATATAATGATCCCTTATATTCTCCAAAAAAACAACAACACACACACCAAAAAACCCTGCATTCAAGCAAAACGTATCAATCCTATTAAGGCCACCAGGGCAAATTCTATTGGAATAAGTCCTGTTCAGAAATCTCCCCTGTAGAACCATTGAGAATATAATATTCAATCTTGTAAATAAGAAAGCTCTGCAGTATCATGGGATAGTAAAATAGTACAAATAGGAGGATAGACAGCTTCAAGAGAGGATTGGATAAACATATGGAGCAGAGGTCCATCAATGCTATTAGCTACAACATATTGATGGAACTCTATGCCTGGGCAGTGATGCTCTAGATTCTTGAGTTCTGGCCCCACTGGTGGACCTCCTGATGGCACTGGTATTTCTGGCCACTGTGTGACACAGAGTGTTGGACTGGATGGGTTATTGGACTGATCCAACATGGCTTCTTGTAAGTTGTTATGTTCAGAACTGGGTAAATGGCAACCCTATACCTGACACAGGGTTGGATCCAACTTGCCTTTCTGCTGGTGGGGGGGGGGGAACTATGTAGAAGTCCCCTTTGCTTCTCCCAGAAGCTATCCTGGGAATCACAGGATTTGTGGGATGGAGACTGCAGGAAGAAGGAGGATTGGGTAAAATTGTTTCTTCCTCTTCTTCTCCTGCTTCTTCTCCTTCTTCTTTGCAAATTTGATGTACCTTTTCATTCTTTTCTAACTTCATAAAAGAAGAAAGGATGGAGTAAGCAGAAAGTTGCCAGAAAAAATAGAGCTTTTTTTTGTTGTTTGTGTTCCTTCCTGTACAGATGGCTTGGAGCCTCATGGCTCATTCATAGTCATCCCCATGTGACTTTATGTTTGAATCCCAAGTCTTCTCTTTCATTGCAAGGTTTGAAATTGAAATGGGCTTCTTCAGATGTTTTTCTCTTCTGCAACCTGTGAAGCTGATGCCCTGAGCTGTGTCTGATTCTAGATGCTACGGAAGTTCAGTAAGGAAGGGTAAAATCATTCATTCAAAGAAGTGCCCATCTTAAAAGTGAGAACCTTTCTTTTTTTGGATTTGTTATGGGCATCACAAGAACATGCCCTCTAGTGACAAATACTCATTGGGGCTTTTTTGAAATTTTGCACATATAAACCTGCCTTATATGAAGGAGACTATTGATTATCCAGCTCTGGACTGTCTATTCTGCGATACGGTGGCTTACGTATAAGGTTTCAGTTAACATTTGGGCCATCAAGATATTATGATTATGAAATGTTTCTGTCCTAATTTATGTTGGTTGTCTTTTGGGCATCACATTTTAGAAAATGTTGTGCAGCTTAGATTTTAAACATTACAGATGGTGAATTATGATGGTAATAATGGCCCTAGGGGGGCTTAAAAACGTTATTTGAAGGGTGTGTCATTTCCATATAAAATACATCACTGATGGTGACAGTGGGTCCAGCCGGACCCTCAGTGGTGAATTTCCAACTCAGAGAGAGCACAGAAGACCACACCCCTGGTCCAAAGGTTTCTGACAAAGGCTCCCACAGTAAAGGTCTGCACAAGAAAGTTGTGCCACGAGCTGCCCCAGAAGACAGAACTCAGCTAGATGGAAGCTGATGGAATCATGTTTAACATGAGATGTCAACAACTCTAGCAGATGAACTTTCCAAGAGGCACCCACACCCTCTCCTGTCCCCCACAAGCATGGAATGAGCTCAGACGTCCTTGTTTATTAAATGTCTAAATAATAATAATAATAATAAAAAATTCCAAATAAAATAACATCACCAGGAAATTATCTCACACCATTGTTTCTTTTTCCAGTTACCAAAGTAAAGGAATATGGGAAGGTTGTCAGAACAAGTCTCAAGTTAGACAGGCATTTTACTGATTGTACAACTGAAGTTCAGCATCAGTTGGTATCAACATGATAAAGCTGACACAATTCTTGCCCATACTGGAAAGAGAATGAAGAGAGGCTTTCAGTAATTTTAAATTCAATTAAAAGATTATCACATTAGAATTTACTTTATATTGGCCCCATTCACATGGAGCATTTGCTGCGCTAAAGATACGGATGATAGGCGGATTTTCCGGGCGCGATCACACCACAACATCTGGGAAGTGTAGTGCACCCGTGGCTAACCCGTGCCTTCATGCTGAAGATATGGAGTAAAAAACTAGTACTTCAGATGTACTAGTTTCCGGGAAACGCGGGGCAAGGGCGGGCATCTGATCGCGTCCCGTCCTAGTCCCGTCACAAACCGGTTAGGGTTTTTTTTTAAAGTCTTCACAGGATGCACACAAATGATCATGCACATGCTCACTTTTTGGTGAGAAACACAAATCCCGTTTGCCACAGAAGCGGTGCCTGGCGATTGCTGGTGTGATTGCACCACGCCTCTTCTTTGCCGCACTGCAGGACAGCCATGTGATCGGCACCTCATGTTCTAACCACAGGGCCTCGATGGGACATGTGATCGGACGGCCGTGCATTATTTTGCTCCGGGGCAAACAGCCACGTTCCCCCCCCCCGCGCATTTTCCAGCCCATGTGACCGGGGCCATTATTTACTAGTGGGGGAGCAGCTTTGAGTGTCACCCAGAGAACAGATATGCATCTTGTTTTCACACTTCTAGCGTAACATCTAAATAGGGAACATGCACATATCCCATGGAGCTCACACAGTGACGTTCCTATTTTCCAGGGTTGCGAACCTCCAGGTGGTACCCGGAGATCTCCTGCTATTACAGTTGATCCCCAGACAACCAAGATCAATTCCCCTGGAGAAAATGGCAGCTTTGGAGGCTGGACTCTGTGGCTTTATACTCTGCTGAGGTCCCTCCCCTACCCAAACCACACCCTCCCCAGACTCCACCCACACAAATCTCCTTGTGTTTCCCAAACCAGAGCTGACAAACCTAACATTTTCTCCCTTTTGGATGTTACTTGAAGGTTCATGAGAAGCCAGCTGACAATCATACATGCATCAAAGGGCACAGTCTAGGGAGGATGAATGAAGTCTTTCTTTCTCTGGCTTTGCTTGAGACCACAGTCTTAGAACATAAGAAGAGCCCTGCGGGATCCGACTAATGGCCCATCTAGTCCAGCATCCTGTCTCTCACAGTGGCCAACCAATTCCTTTGGACGGCCAACAACAGGCCATAGAGGCCGAGGGTCTCTTTTTGTATGCTAATTATTGACTTAATTTCTTTTGCCAGACTCTGTGGTCTCTCCTGTTCAATTCATTGGGGCAGACTTTCCACTTTCTAAAAAAAGACTTTTTTTAGCTTCCTGGACTTGAGTTGTTAACCACACAGGCCTTCTGTTAGATTTGGCAGTGCCTTTCCTAACCTGTGGAATTCATTCTATTTGGGATTCAGTTAGTGTGGTTTTAAATAGCTTCGAGGTATCCTCTAGGGATTTGACTCTTGTGTTTCTCTTTTAGCTTCCTTTTTAGTATTCCCCTCATTTTTATTAGGTTCCCTCCTTTGAAATCAAATGTTACAGTTCTGGAGTTTAGAGGTAACTTTCCATTGCCCTGAATGCTGAATTTAATAGCATTCTGGTCACTGTACCCAATTGGTATAATGACCTCTATATCTCTCACAATGTCTTGAGATCTGCTCAAAACCTAGTTCAAGATCTGGGTGGCTCCGTGGCCAACATCTCCAGTGCACAGTCGTTTATAATGTCTAGGAATCTCATTTCTACAGCATGACTCAAGCACACATTTACCCAGTCAATGTGAGAGTAGTTGAAGTTTCCTACAAGTCTCTTACTGAGGGATGGTTCCCGCGAGCACTCAAGGAAGCGATGGTCCGCCCTCCTCAAGATCAGCCTCAAGGGTTTGAGCAGATGGACAACAGTACACCCCCACTTTTAAGTAACCCTTAGCGTCTAGTATTTCCATCCATATTGCTGCTGTTGGAGAGTTCCCTTGATGTTTTCTAACTTATTTGATTCTATGCCCTCTTTTACATACAAAGCAACACCAGCACCAGCCCGTCCCTTCCTGTCCTGTCTATAGAGCTTATACCCAGGAATGACTGTATCCCATAGATTTTCCCCATTCCACTCAGCATTCACAGCAAGAAAGATGAATTTTTGCCTTAGACAAAATTTCCTGCTCTCCCTTTTCCCCACAGAGTTCCAGAAATGGCATGTAAGCAAGCTACAGGGTTGATTATTTGCTGGGAGATAGCATCCTGCCAGTTTGGTGTAGAGAACTAGGTTTGATTCCCCACTTGCAGCTGCTGGATGACCTTGGGCAAGCCATAGTTCTTTCAGAGCTGTTCTCTCAAGGACAGCTCTGGAAAGAGCTCTCTCAGCCCCGCCTACCTCACAGGGTGTCTGTTGTGGGAAGGGGAAGAGAAAGGAGTTTGTAAGCTGCTCTGAGACTCCAAGTGAAGGGTGAGTTATAAATCTCCTCCTCCTTCTCTTTCCCATTCTTAAATTTACAGAGTCCAAGCACATTGCCCCTAAATTTTGACAAACAGGTATATTGTACAGTGTTTTGCATGGTCACTATATGTATAACACCCCTCCCATCTTCTGGTTGGGATAAAAAGATTCTGAGATCTCAGTTTCCACTCTTGTCTGATGAAGGGAGCTTTGGCTCTCGAAAGCCTATATCCTGAAACTCTTGTTGGTCTCTAAGGTTCTCCTGGACTCAAAACTAACCATGCTACATTACACAAAATGTCCTTTACAGAGCTAATTAATTAACTGGAGTAGAGTTTTCAGTAAACAGTAAGGTGTATGCTGTGTTGTTGGCTTTCCTGTACTTGTCCACAGTGAGAGGGGATCCTCTGTATGTTCCCATTCCTGCACTTGCCCACAGTGAGAGGGGATCCAAAATATAGTCGTATCATGAGACACACTACAAAGAGCTAGAACTTGCAGTCTACCTAGAATATAATATAATTCATTCAGGAGGCTATGGTAAGGAAATTCCCACAGGACCAATTTTTGATGATTTCTACTCTTAACAAAGTGTTGGAGCCAGTGGTGATGGTACAGCTTCAAATGGTCCTGGTAGAAATAAATCATTTGGACCCATTTCATTCTGGTTTCAAGCCTTGTTATGGGACAGAAACTGCCTTGGCCATAATAGAGGGTGGCTTTCTCAAGGAGATGGAGAGGTGGAGTATGCACCTGTTAACTCTCTTAATCTTTGATTCCATCAAAAAGGATATCCTTCTGGGCCTCCTAGCAGGATTGGAAGTACCTCTTGGCAATGGTTTCATTCTTACCCGTCATGTAGGCTTCAGAAGGTGGTTGTAGATATGGAAATATTGTTACTGTTACAATTAATCCTCATTGGGGAGTTCAAGAAGGTGTGCAGGGGTTGTATATGGTTGTAAGGGAGGGGGAGTGCATATAGTCTATATGTATCAAGGGATGTTTCCTTGTGTATGACTGTCCCTATTAGGTGACACAACCATCTGAAATAGAATGAGTGATGACAGGGGAGAGGACGTTAAGAATCTTGGCACCATTGCTATGCAATTCCCTCCTTTACTAAGTCTGTCTGGGTTCTGCCTTGCATTGTTTGAGAAAACAGACTTTTTTATTTTGAAAGATATATTGAGTGAATTTAAATAGGATGTAGGCAATACTGATATATGCTATGATATAGGATTGTTACAGGGAACTGGGTATTGCATTTGATTGTAACCTGCCTCAGATTATTCTAGAAAAAATATGGTAGTGAAATCAAATAAATAAATGGGGGGAAATAAAGCAAAGACCATGTTATTTGTGCATAAGACACTGATTCATTCCTTCGTATATCACTGGGATCTGATTAGTTCAAGTTGGGAGAATTGTACAACAGCATGGCAGTCTCTTGACCCAGTGACATCAGATGGACAGTCCACAGCCACTGATTGATACTAACCTCCTAGATCTAATGGAGCTCTTCAGTGTGAGTCACATGCTGCTGAGGGAGAGCACCAAGTTATCCTTTTGCCTTGCCAAACTATTAGTCCTCCACCTGATTACTTTCTGCCTAGCTTCTGTCTGTCTGCTACTTTATGATTCTACCTGTCTACCACAAGGTCCTTATCCAATCATAGAACTGAGCAGCTGCTTCAAAAAAGGCTTATGATTCTTCAAAACCTAATAGTGTATAGAGGATCCCCCCCCTTACTTTATGTAGAGAAGTCGGACCCTGGGAATTTGTTCAGGTCATTATTGTAGTGATGCTCTCAGTGAGAGTTTCAAAGCAGAAACTTTTGTGAGCAACCAAAAAAAAAAAAAAATCTGAAGAATGTTCTTAATAGAGTTGGGGGGGTGCTTTCATTCCTGGACTCCCCTACCCATCACCCTCAAATGACTCAAACTGATGAAACACTTTTCTAGAGACTTACCTAAATAACTGAACTTTGACCCTGTAACCCAGCAGGAGACATTTCAAACAAAGCCATAATGTTCTGAGATATTTTTTTTGTGTGACAGAACATTAAGGCATAGATTGGATGTGCCATCTCAGTCACCCAGAACCACTGGCAGCTAATCTATGGCTAGCTTGAGGCACATATCAGAGGTTTTCTGGAAGAGATAAGAATATTTACTACTGGGCCTAAACCCTAGAATGACTGGATGCTCTTCCACATATCACTGGATGAAATTTAGCTCACATCAAGTATATTCAGAGTGATAATTATTGATACTGGTACTTTTAGTGGGCAGGGCACTTGGAATATAATTTGAAAACAGAGAAGGCTGCTCCTAATATATGCACATTTTAATGTTTTGTATAATGACTGTTCTTGTGGAGACCATCTGCAATCCCCACTTCCAAGGCACCGTAACCTTGTTGCTGGGATAGCTTGTAAGATTTTGACATCTTGTGTCTTTCTCAATTATTACACAGTGGAGTGTGCATGACACAAGGTTTCTGAAAACTCTAGGACATGACACAACTTTCTGCTTGATTGTTACAACAGGATTTTCATTTGCAGAGGGGAGGAGGGTGATTTTATCCAATCCCCCCCCTTCCAATATAGACCCCAAGTTGCCCTCTTCATTGTTTTATGGCAGTCAGCTGACCCACAAAAGGACAATTTCAAGGAGCATGGAGGCTGAAGTGGGAGGGGGAAATCAGAAAAGTCTCTTGTGGCAAAACTGATCTCACATAAGAAGACGGATGCTTAGCAGCATGGGGACCTTTTCCATGTTTGTGTTTCCGATGTCACTCAGAAATTTCAGACATCCAAGATGAAATAGGAAGTGCATGTGCCATGACTCCTCCTGTCTGTTCATCAGTTACATTTGAAGAAACTAATCTGCAGTTTATGTTCATCTAGGATAGATGGCTATCATGTGTCCATCTGGCAAGTTACTTGCCATTAAGTTAGGTCCATATTTAGAAATCCAAACAAGCTGTTTTAAGTATACACAGTGTTTAATTATCTTCATCCATTCTTCCCTGTCAGTTCCCCCGTGGATGCAAGACAATTTTGAGCATCTTGTTTCCATTGCTGAGTAAAAAGTTTCATTGCTAGTAAGTTCTGCCAAGGGGATTTTGGGATCCCTGGGCATCTTACTAATAAGATGGTAAATTCATCTATTACCTTGCGGGCATGCCACCTGGCCAACCATTCTATGTCTGATATTGGAGATGGCATGTATCACGTTTGTAACATGTTTTTCTGTTACTCACCTCTCAGTTATAATTGTGGAGTCCCTTTCTTTTGATTCCTCAAAGGACAAATTTGAGAATGACAGAAGAAGCCACTTGCAAGTAAGTTTACCGACGTATTTTGATATTTTAATATTTACCAAAGCTTGCAATTTTCTTTTGGTGTACACTGGCTCCGTTCATACGAGGCTTTTTGGGCCGGGAGTGGGCTGGATTGGAGACGGAGCAAACGGTCCCGATCCCACGCCAACATCTGGCTGGCGTTGCGCTCCCGTCTCCGATCCGGCCCTTCCCCCGATGAGGCGCGTCAAAAGTGAACCACCTACCAGAGGTGGTTCATCCGGACGATGCGCCGCAAGCCGGGCCGTTGGATTGCCGGCGCATCTTTGCGCTGGCGCATCCCCAACTCCTAGCCGAACTGTGCATGCTCCGACATGCGCAGTTCGGCAGGCTCCCCGTCAGGGCCGTGTTTTCTCCCCGGCGTCTGATCGTGCCGGGGAGAATAGGCGCCGCGGCCAGGGGATCCGTGGGATCCTGCCGCGGCGTCTCAACTTTGGTGCGGCTTTTAAAAGCCGCGCTTTTAGAGGCTTTTCCCCTGCCGTGTGGCAGGGGCCACTGCAGTCCTAATTAGAGTTACACTTTTCTAAGCCTACTGATCTGGAGCTGCAGTGGCTCAAGTGGTTAAGACACTGAACTGCAGGCTGTGGAAGGTCAGCAGTTCGAGACCTGAGTTGCCACATGATGGAGTGAGCTCCCGTCTCTAGTTCCAGCTCCTGCCAACCTAGCAGTTCGAAAGCAAGAAATTGCAAGCAGATAAATAGGTACCACTTTGGTGAGAAGGTAACAGTGTTATGTGCGCCTTGGTGTTTAGTCATGCCGGCCATATGACCACAGAAACGTCTTCGGCTGGCTCTTCGGCTTTGAAACAGAGATGAGCACTGCAACCCTAGGGTCGGACTTGGCTGGCTTTCGAGCAAGGGAACCTTTACCTTTACCTTTAAGCCTACTGAAGTCAGTGGGCTTAGAAGGATGCAGCTTTGCTTAGGATTGCCCTGTTTGTTATATTTCATATCATTGTCCCCAAAGGGTTAAAGAGAAAAGATTATCTGTATTAGCATTGTCATTAACACCATTTGTGGCTTTGGAGGTGGGGGTTGTAGAATGCATGCTTTATGCTACTAGGGCCTTGTCTAGAGTTGAAATGTGCCCATGTCTCTGCATGTATTATTACTTGAGCTTGGAGGCTGAAGTATTTGGTATTCCTTCCAGCTCATAGACTTGTTTGCCTTTTAATCAAAATGTGTCTGTCAGCGCATCATCATGGCTGTAATTAAGGTTCCAACAAAGAATCTTTTTCAGAGAGCAAATCAACACAGAGAAAGATGAGCAAACACATTTATACAGTGTAAGCTTGTATTTATTTTAATATCTTCTTCTTAGGTTTTATATCAAACATTGAGAGCTGCACAAAATACAACTGCAGTGGGCAAATGTATAGCCCTTGAAAAGTCTCTACATAGTGCAGTGACTTCCATACAGTTGCAGGTACCAACAGCCAAAAGTATTAAATAAATAATCACCACCCCATCCTTGTCCTCTTGTGCATGTTTCACAAACATTCCAAGGAAAATGAGAAATGAGTACGGGACAAAGGTAAACACTTCAGCTTCTATCAATGGCTGCTACTGTGAATCACAACAGAAACATCTGCATTTTGCTTGGTTTGGATTGGCAAAATGGTTCCTTGTGTGGAACTACCTGCAAACCTATGTCAGATTCCTACTCAGATATATTAAAAAGGCCATAAAAATCAGGTTTCCTTTGTGTGCCAAATAATGTTGGATCCTCAAAGGGGCTTCCACGATTTTGCACTTGTCTTTGTGAAGTTGGAGCCTCCACATCATCTTCTGTGCCTTGGATGACACTGTAGATGTTAAGAAGAGAACAGAGAGAGTCTGTTCCAGACTGGAAATATGCAACAGCCTCTAGGCTACAGTATATTCCCACAGCATACCCAGAACCTCATAGCTTCATTGCATCCCTACATTAATGGGCTGACCAACCTACTGCTTCATATTCTTTGATATGAATCATGTCTTATCAGAAAGTACTTGGACAATCCTGAATGTCTGTATTGAAGAAGGCTGGTAGCTGTATGATCTTTTTCAAAGCGGTCAGTTTGTACATTCCCTTAGTCATCTAATGATGAGAGAAATCCAGTGTGGCTCATACTTGTGTGAATTAGACCTTAGATTATGAGCCTCACAATGATCTATAGACCTACAGCTTTTGGTTTTGCAGCACTAGAACACTGAAGAGATTTCATTTAGAAACTGGGGGCTACATCTAGTTGAGCAGAGGTTGCCAAATGGGAACTTTCCTTCCTCTTGCTGTGGCACATTGTGCTAGGGATGTCAACTTCCAGATGGGACCTGAGGATCCCCTAGAATTATAGCTCATCTCCAGATTACAGATATCAGTTCTCCTGGAGAACATTGATCCTTGGGAGCAGACTCCATGGCATTGTACCCCACTGAGGTCCCTGTCCTCCCCAGGCTCACCCCCTCAAATCCCCAAGAGTTTCCCAACCTGAATCTGGCAATGCTACTCTCTACCCCCTCCCAGTGATCGGGTGAAATCTGGCCAGGGGGGTTCCTACATTGTGCCCCTAGAAATGTTGCCTTCAGTATTTGGGAGAATGCCAGAACAAAACTGGGCACAGTGTGTGGATCTGCACTGGAAAACAGACTCTGTAAAAATCTTCCTTCTACCAGTGGACAAGGACTATAGGATACAATTTCAGGGAGTCAAGAGGAAAATAAATTCTGGAGTAAATGTGTAGTAAATTTAGGTTTTGCCTGGAGTGTTCCCCTGCAGTGCAATTGGGTCTGCATGTTTGAGTTTAAGAGTACTTTACACGTTCTATATTAAGAGTACATACCATGTGATGATATATGTGCATGGCCGTATTTAAAATGGCTGACTTCTGAAATGTTTCTGTTAATTGGCCTGATAACATTAGCATTAATCCAGTACACACCTTTAAATACCCTGTTTCCAGTTGTGATCATATACACTTTTCAACCAAGACATCAAACCCTAAAATTTTCAGTTGAGGGTATATGCAAGAACGCAACATGAAATGTATCACAACTGAGCAGCAGCAACCAAAGACGGTGAGTTACCAGGGCAAATATCATTGAGCGGTAGTCTGCTTTGATTGTAATAATAGGCGTGTATATTATGTTCTGCACAGAGTAACCTCGAGGCACTTTTTTGAAGTGGAATCAATACAAAAACAAATGTAGCATTTACCCAGCAAACTGAGTATTATAGTTAACTTCACAACAGCATATGTTAAAACTTGAAATACATATAAATAGGTGCATTGATTTTGCAGATGCCAGGCTACTTGTAGGATTTCAAAAGGCATTAGCCTTCATATCCTTTAATAAGGATAGTTTCCCTAACTGTGTCTACAGAATGTGTGCTATTAAGTTCTTTATAAATAACAACAGTCCATCTCTGTTATGTTCTTTCTGCCAGACGCTTTAAACTAGGACACAAATTACTGTGTTTAAATGGTAGATGAGGCCATTTTGTCTGAGGATGCTCTATATGCTCCTAATAAACAATGGTGGGATTCTCAGAATACTACCACTGCCTAGAATCCCCAGCATTCCCATGTGTGTAGCACCAAGTCAGAAATGGTGCCTACTGAACATAAAGTGGTTGGAAAAAGACAATGGGCAAGTTGGTGCCAACAAGCTGAAAATTTGCTCCTACATAATTTCCAAAAATTGCTGCATCTGAAAAGGCATTCTTGTAGAAATTGCAGTCTGCATAGGGTGATAACTTAGCAACATTCTAAGGATGAACAAGGAGCAAAAATCTCTATCTCGGCAAGGACTCATGTCTGCGTCCTGAGAGACTAGTGTATGCTATTGGATCTCTTCTGTTATAAGTTTCTGTAGGGGAACTTTCATAAGTTATTCACTCCCCCACCTCCAAGATCTTTCAACATCTGCTTCATGATGCCTTTTCTTTTCCTCAGCTACCTTCAGGAGAAGTATAGCTGGTACAGAGTTTCGGGCTGGGGTGTCACCAGTATGCTGATGACACCCGGCTATATCTGCTACTGGATGGCCACCCGAATGCTGCCCCGCACTATTTGGCTCCGGGTTTGGAGGCAGTGGTGGGGTGGTTAAAAAAAAAGTAGACTGAGTCTGGATGCAATAAATACAGAGGATCTGTGTTGGTGGGTGGCTCAGGATTGGAGACTTCCCACTCTTGATGGGGTGCCACTAGTGCTGGCGCAATCCATGAGGAGTTTGGGTCTGATCCTGAATGCCTCCTTAACTATGGAGACCCAGGTCACAAATATTGCCAGGCTGGCATTCTTCAATCTGTATAATAACAATTGATTGGCACAGTAATGAGATAATATGGAGAACAAGAAAAACTGTGAGAAAGTGACACTTAATATATGTCTTTAAAGAATCATAGAAAAGTGAACAAAAATAATATACATAATCTCTGGATTGTCTTGCCATTTCGAAGTAAGATCTTCTTCTGAACAAAGATGTGGGACCTTATGAATACAACAATAGAACTATTGAGATACAGTTTTTGTAAGGTTTTACTCTTTTTATTAATTACATTTTAACAAGTCATATAATTTCCAGAATTTCAAATATGTATATTGTTGTATTCATAAGGTCCCACATCTTTGTTCAGAAGAAGATCTTACTTCGAAATGGCAAGACAATCCAGAGATTATGTATATTATTTTTGTTCACTTTTCTATGATTCTTTAAAGACATATATTAAGTGTCACTTTCTCACAGTTTTTCTTATTTTCCGTATTCTTCCATCTGTGCCAAGCTCGGCAATTAGCCCCTTTCCTGTCACATCTTGACCTAGCCACTGTAATCCATGCAATGGTCTCCTCCAGGCTGGACTACTATAACCCACTGTATGCTGACCTGCCCTTGAGACTGACCTGGAAGCTCCAGGTGGTCCAGAATGTGGTGGCGCAGGTCCTGATGGGAACGCCACGGTGGCACACATACTCCCTGTGCTGTGCTAGCTACACTGGCTCCCAGAGGAGTACCAAGTCAGGTTCAAAGTTTTGATATTGACCTTCAAGGCCTTCAGAGATCTGTGTATCTTCAAGACCACCTCCTCTGGTATGTCCCGGGGAGACCATTATGCTCCACAGAGAACAATCTACTGGTGATCCCTGACCCCAAGGATATCCTGTTGTCCTCGACCCGCTCTGGTTCCGACCTGGTGGAACTCTCTGCCAAATACCACCAGGGCCCTGAGGGACTTAATGCAGTTCTGTAGGGCCTGTAAGGCAGAGACAGCAACAGTTTCTATCATGGCTGGCGCCCTCCTCTTTCTCTCCATCGCTTCACTTCAGCCCCCTCCTCACCATGCCCATGAGACAGTAACACAGTCTGGAGTGGGTTTATGAAGAAAATCACAGACACCATCTGAAATTATTGATTGTTGTTTTATTGATTTTAACACTGTTTTTAACTGTGTTGTACATCACCCAGGGATTGGGCGATTAATAAATCCAAAATACAAATAAATAAGTTTTGTCATATTTTTGCTACATAAGGCAGCAGAATGAATGTCTTTTGTTTTTGAAATCCTCATGCGGGATCGTGGCGTGGAGCCTTTTCTGGGTGTTGCTACGTTCGTTTTCTAGTAGTAGTTCCCTTAGGAAGATTCACATGCAAGAGAGCTCCTGTGTGAGTACAACATTAAAAATCACTCCGTTGTGTTTCACACTGTAGGTTTTCACAGGGGATGTTTATATTCAAAGTGTGATAGTCACTGACTGTGTAGTCTCAGCTTGTGCTCTCATGCTGATGTCCTTAAACCTTCCTGAACCTCATGTATTTTATACTCATAAGTATCTATGCTAAATGCATAAGAAGGGGACCCTGCCGTTCCCTTGAAAATTAATACTGGTCATAATGATCATGTTGGCAGTGTAGGTGACAAAGGGAGAATGTTTTTATTTGTATTTATTTCTAGGAAGGTGAGGTGCACACCTAGTTACAGTGAATTAACAGGAAAGCTTGTGTGCATTTGGAAGCAGGGGTAGTTACTGGTTTGTGTGCAGTCAAGATGAGCTGACAAAGACAAAGCTGGGGAGCAAGTTGAAGGCTTATAGGCACTCTGTGGATGAATAGGATGAGCTCTCTCAGTTACTCCACTGAATAAACTTGCAAGGGGTCATGAAACTACCCAGATTGTTCTGGACTATTGGTGCAAGTAGGCTGTTCAACTGGTGTTTCTGATCTCCTTGCTGTTAGCTTTCTTGGTCAGAACTTGTAGGCAGAATTCTTGCAGGACATTGGTCAAGTCACTAGTTCATTACCTACTTTGCAGCCTTGAGTCCAGACAAGAAACCAGTTTGACTACACAAGGGAAGTGAGAAAGTAGAGCCAGAACTTATGCCTGGTGTGTCTTGAAGTTAGGGTTGTCACCTGCCTGGAGGGGAGGGGACCTGTCCTTTCAAGAGAGGTTTAATGAGGCTATATTTACCAAGTGGTGTTATTTACCTCATTACCTTGAAATGTTTCAGTTGCCCATTTCCACTCCTTAAGCCTCTATTAAATGGACAGGACATTTTTTCCCCCTCCAGGCATGTTGACAGCCCTACTTGAAGTATAGGAACAGGGCTTGGGAAAGTGGGCTGTGATACTAGAATCAATCTCTTTCACAATAATGTTTTGTTTGGTAGTTTCACTGCAGCACTGTGACCCGGGAAGGCAGAAAACATCTTATTTAACCACAGAGGAAATGTTCATGAAAAGAATGTTTCTCCTGCATTGTTCTTGACATTGTTCTTGTCCTTATCCTTGGCATCTGGCTATCTATAGAATGGCATTTTCTTGAGCATTAAATAGTTGCACTATCTTTATAAAAAGGTTTGGGTTTTTTGTACAAGGTGGTTTGGATTATTGAACAATAACTAAATTTCACAACAGGAGGAAAAAACTTACAGATGCCTCCAAGTGTCATCAGTTCCTGGGCATTTGTCTGACAAAAAACAGGTGGGTGGCATAAACTTCAGGCTCCAGGTGCCTTGTCCCTCTGGTTCAATGTGCTTGGCACTTTGTAGTTCTCTGCTTTCGTGTGCCTGATTTGGATAGATCTTACCTGCAGTTTCATGCACTTGAGGGCCCTTGATTCTCTTCTGAATCCCATGGGATCTTATCTGTCTTTTGACAGTCAGCCATTCCTGTTAATATATGAAAGACATTTCTTTCAGTGAATAAAACTTCTTTATTTTCTCTAATATACAGTAGGTAGAAATTTTGCCTGGAAAGCTGATGCATGAAATTATTTTGGCATTGAATTCCTATACAGCATATGAGGGAAATTAGAGGAATGGATACTCCCAATTTTATTTTGTTACCACATCTATGACAATTTTGCCCTCCCTCACAGGATTTCCTTTTATCCTCTTTTTGGCTGAGGATCCCCTTTGTCCTCTTTGTTCTGTGTTTGGCTGTCCCACCCAGTTGGGGTTTTTTTTAATGTATATAGTTAGATGCTGACCCAGCCTGGGGAACAGAGGTGAGAGTCTAAAATCCTTCTTTTTGTCCTGGTTTTATAATGGTACATGAGAGGCTGACAGTAGTTCAAAATAACAAACTGTTTTATTTAACTTTGAGAGGAAATGGTCAAATATGAATCAAGTATAGGACTTATGAGGTGAACAGACAGCAGGAATTCTTTGTATACAGATAAATACCAGATAATCTGTCACAAACAAGTAACTCTTTCTGTTATTCAGACAGGTCTTTAGAAGTTGAGGAGAGAGATTTCTTGTCAGTTTCTGCTTAAATACACCAGCACAAGGCTTTGTCTCAGAGACACTTAATTCAGTGAAGACAGGAACATTCAAACAAGTTCCAATTTCCTTCCTTATCCACAGGCTAGCGATCACCCCCACCTTTTAGGAGCTATTTCCTTCAGGCTTGTTAGGGATGGGCTACCTCAGGATCCTTCTTGATCCTCTCCCATTCTCTTAGCCTTCCTTCCCAGTCAAAACAAGGTTGCACTTACCTGTAACTGTTGTTTATCGAGTGGTCTTCTGTGCAGGCACACATGGGAACTGCGCAGTCACAGGCCAGCCGTGGAAAAGATTTCTAAGCTTTCTAATAGACTAGGAGCGTCCCTCCTTCCTCTGGCGCTTTCCTGCCAAAACGTTCACATGACCAGGAGGAAGGGCGCTACTCCCTCAGTTCTCTCCATGTTCTCATGTTCTCAACTGCTAACTCTCAACTGCCACACCTAACTGATCTCTCAGCTGAAGAATTTCATTTGTATCCCCTGTCACTCAGGGTTCTCAAACCAGGTAACATCATTAACCATTTATTGTCAAGTATACATCCTTGATAGATTCTAGTATTTTTGTCCTTAGCAGTTGTTTTCTTTAGCAGTTAGCACCTATAAATAAAATTGTTAGTTCTAAGAGTGAAAGTATTATTTAAAAACAACAACAACTATATTCTAAGGGAAAACGTAAAACCAGGGGAGAATAAATGCTTGGCTCCATTAAAATGGGATTCCGTTAGCATATATTTAAAATTATTGTTTTAATTAGAATCTCCTTGAAATTCTGTTCATAAGATTCCCCACCAACAACATGGGTCAAATAAACTGCTGAATATTTGTGCAGAGTTTTGCATCAGTATTTCTGTTAGTGTTTAATGGGATTGGATGTGACTGTCTCTACTTTAGCCAAGCTGTCAAGAGGAAAGAGGCATTATTATACGTAGATCTTAAATACACTTCTGAATTTAACATGAATGGCTTGGGTGACCTACAATGTGACACCTTATCTGGAATAAATAACTTGTGCTCAGGGTGGATGTACATACGATAGGCAAAAATGGCACACAGCCCTAATGCTAGGTTCTCTCCTAAAATAGGTAGCATGTTTTACCCGTGTTGTGATGTCATCATGTTGTACACCAGCATAATCCCAACGCTATGACATTGACCAGAAGGCAGAGGAATGCACAATATAATGGTGTCTCAACAGAATTGGGCAGAGCTGTGTATAACACATTGAGTTCTATGAAGGAAGGAGAGAATAAAAACATGGAAGGAAGGAGAGAATAAAGATAAAACCTCCATATCCAGAGGCACTAAACCTCTGAATACCAGTCTCAGAAGGCAACACTGGAGAAAGGCTATGTCCTGTTGTTGGCCCTCCAGAGGAATCAATTGGCCACTGTGTGAGACAGGGTGCTGGACTAGAAGGACAACTGGTCTGATCCAGCAGGGCTCTTCTTATACTCTTACATACAACAGTTAGTAGAAATGTTGCTCCATGTTATGGGAGAAAGGAGAATAATTCAACACTCTTTGGGACAGCATCTCATATGGCTTATAGTCTTTAGTTCCACTCTCAGTAGTGTATTTCTTTGATTCCTTGATCTCATATTTTTAGGGGAGAGAGAAATAAAAACAGTGTTGTACTTGAGTGAAAGATATGGGTTCTGACTGCAGCACGATTCATAGCCTCACAGGAGTGCCCTAGACCCAGCCTGCTGCTTTCTTTTATAGGGTTACTAGCCTACTACCCATGCTTCGCTACGATATTTAAGTTCCGTAAATCCAGTTATAATATTGATGATGTGAAGTTTGAAATATGACATTTGTTGTAGGAATTCTAGTGAAGAAGATTGTAGAATAAAAAATGAAGTGAGACATACGTACTTCCCCCCCCCACCACCGAAGGACCTCTTTCTAGACCACATTGGTGGTTCTGCCCTCAGGTGCTAGGATCACCAGGCTGCTTGATGAGCTCACTCTGGAGCAGGCCACATAGAACTGTCCATTTAAGAAACAGCTGTCTGTTAAGTCAACTCCTGCTACCTTCCACGAAAGTGATGGCCTCTCTACTTGTGTTCCTGGATTGTTTTGCTCATATAGAGACTGTGTTGTTCTGAGCTCCTCAGGGTGATCTTGCCGGTACTTGGCCTGTGCAACTGTCTTTGCCACATTCCTAAGTTGCCAGGAGCTTTCTTGGGGGCAGTAAGAGGTGAGAGGTGTGAGGGGGAGTTGGTGTGAAGGAATGGTAATGTGGTGGACATTTCTTCAGGTTTATGAGGGATGCATGCATTGAAATGGCTCCTAGAAATGTCCTTTACTATCTCCCCATAAACATTCATACCCAGGCCCTGCTCCTACACCTGACAGACACTGGCCTGTCTGGTGTTGGGGGGGATTTGTATTTAAAGGCATCTGGAGGCATCGGGGAGGCTGGGCCAGCAGCAGTGCTAAGGCAATCTTACTGAGCAAACCTCCCCAGCAGCTGTAAGCATCCCACCTCCTCTCCTACACCTGCCTGTCCAGTGCAGGACGGGGAGGGGGGAGGAGTATTAGAAGCCACTGTGGAGGCTGGGCCAGCAGCTTTGCTTCACCTCACAGGTGTTTGTTGGTCACTCCTGATTTCCTCAACTGTCATTAGCTCCCTGTAGTCCGCTGTAACTGTTGGGCTTTTTTACCTCAGAACACTGAGCTCTGCAGCTGACCAATCAGAGAGTAAGGGGTGCAGGGAGGCAGCCGTCTGGGAGCTGCATAGGAATCAATGGGGGAGCACATTTTCCCCCTTTTGACCCACTTAGGGGTCGAATTTCTAAAAATCCCTTCTTAGCGAGCACCTACGCCATGGTAGGAGCGCTCTCCCTGAATTTGGTGTCTCTGGGTCCTGTGGTTTGCCCTGGGCATTGATTTTACAGTGAGGGGAGACAGAGAGAGATTTTACAGTGAGAGAGAGAGAGAGAGAGAGAGAGAGAGAGAGAGATGAGGGGGATGTTGGGTGGAGGATGGCTAACGTAAGGACTGTATAAAGCCTCATATCAGTTAGGGATACAATACAATATATGCAGCAAGAATTTACCCTCTAATACTTCAGCTTTTAAAAAAAGTTGTTACAGATTACATTTGCATTATTTCTTATTTTTTTATGAAACACACTGGAACCCTTGGGTGCCCATGGATACATTTTTCCATGGCCCTTCAGACCATAATATACCTGTCCATAATGCATTCTTGCCTATATGACAGTGAATCCTAAAAACAAGAAAATGTACCAAACGGAATACACTTCCAGAATCTAATCCATCAAATCCAATTACCCTTGTTCAAAAAGTACCTTATTTCATCTAGCTTAGACCTGTTTTTCTGTGTTGGTGCCGTGAGGTACTTCACATGTTTGTATCTTTTTGTCTCCCTCCCATCTTTTGTGTAACAGGTCCCTGTTGCATTTAAATTGTGTACAGTGCCTAGTTTTGTTTTGTTCTTTAATTGTTCTAATAATTACTGTTATGAAAACTATGTGCAAGGCTTCTGAGTTGGTCCATTACATTATGGGAATTTATGAGTATGCTGTAAAAACTGCTTGAATTTTAGATGGTTAAAAGCTCCTACAGCAGTTTTGTCCATGATGCATAATTGTGTCATAAAACCTGGAAGTGCTGGATTTGATTGTTCTGATACCAATGGAAGCATGATGCCTGAGTGCCCTGAACCTGTTAAGAGATATTGGATACTCTCCATAGCTGGACACTTCAGTTGGGTTGTACTGTACTTGGTTCTAATGTATTCATTCATTTCTTCCTGGATTTCGTTCTCCAGGCTGCAAGTGGCGAATCATATAAACATCTTCCCCCAATTGTTTTTAAAGTTTCTGATTTTTTTTAACATGTCAAGGAGAAAGCTAAACTGAACTCTGCTTTCTAACAGGCTAGTTTTCCTTATGCAGGGATTTGTTGCTGCATGAGGGGACATTCACATGTGTGATGTTACCATAGCATTCTACTGTGGTTGATTGATTGTGCCCAATGAATCAGTGGGGCTTGATCCTTACAGTTATCACATTGACTTGCCTTTGGAAGACAACCTTCACCCCACTATCATGGAATGGTCAGGGAAATTGTTAAGACAGATATATTGGCTGACAGAGGTTGTCAACTGAACGGCATATTCTTTGCAACAAGTTTAACAGGGAAAACTAACACCTTTTAGAGCTTCTGTTATAAACATATAAAACTGAGATGGTACTTCTTTGTACTGTGCATTTGTGAAACTGAGCATTGCTATTGTTATGAATTATGTAGCCCAGCTCTATGCCCATAGTCAAATCCATATGTGTGAAGCAACCAAGCAGCACAGGTGAAGGGATGACTGGCAAAAGAGACCCATGAGGCACGTCAATTAAGGATGCCAAGGTGTACTTTTTATGTGGGGTCCAGTTTCACAGGAGCAGAAAAATGGCTGGGATCAAGAGTCAATAGGCCAGAGGTTCCACTGATGGTTTATTACCCAGAATGTTATTGGACATTTAGGGTTGCCAGTCTCCAGGTGGTGGCTGGAGATCTTCTGGAATTGCAGCTGACCTCCAGGTTACAGAGGTCAGTTCCCCTGGAGAAAAAGGTTGTTTTACAGGGTGGAATGTATGGCATTTTACTCCACTGAGGTCCCTCCCCAAATCCCACCCTTCCCAGGATCCATCCCAAAATTTCCAGGAATTTCCCAACCCAGAACTGGCATCCCTATGGATATTGCATGAGATCTCCTTCTTTCGTTTTGTAAATGCCAGGGTGAAAGCCATTATCATTGCTAAAATAAAAACAAAATACAGTGTAAATAAACATCATCTGTTGAGCACCTGAGATGTCTGCATACAGAAGAATCCATTGACCTTCCGTGATAGGCCTTTCTCATCTTTGGTTTCCACGACTGTGTGATCATGACTTGGAAACATTTCATGAAAAGTTCAATTTGCCTAGGCAATCTGGCAGACATGAAAGTGTTTTTGATCAGAAAGCATTAGAAGCATTCTTATGTTTTGTGCTGAATGCCAAGAAGACCGTATGTGGGATAATGTTGCCCCCCCCCTTAGCACATTCAGCTGTGGTGGGAGGTCACCTTGTGTTTGTGTGGCTTTTTAAAGGAGAAAATCAGAAAGGTGAGAAAGCATATCCTTTTAAAACGAGCAGTTTTTATGGATGACTCAAAAGAGAGAGATGTACAGGAGACTGGTGGGAGAGATTGTGTAGATAGTTTTTCATTATCTGAAAGGATTTTTGTGTATGGGAGAGAGAGAGGAACAGACACATCAGCAGTTTTTATGTGTCTTTTGTGCCAGCCGTTAAGCTATAATTTCAAGTCTTTCAAACAGGCAGTGATTTTCTTTCAGGATTTCCAGAGCTGCAGACACAGCAAAACAGGTAAATATTAAACTGGCCTGATAGGGGGCTGAACTTCAGAAATCTGAGCTTGGGAGACAAAATGGTTTCTCCCAGTACAGGTCTGTAGCAAGCTTTATAGCAAGACTGTGAGGAACATGAATGATCTCTGCCTGAAACCCAGGAGAGCCATATACAATACAGACCTTGATAGATCAATGGTCTGACTCAGTATAAGGCATCTGCCTGTGTTAGTGTGTACTTAAATTATACAAGTAGAAGAAGACTTGGTTTTTATACTCCTCTTTTCTCTACCCTAAGGAGGCTCAAAGTGCCTTACAGTTACTTTTCTTTTCCCTCCCTGCAACAGGCATCTTTTGAGGTAGGTGGGGCTGAGAGAGTTCTGAGAGAACTGTTACTTGACCCAAGGTCACCCAGCAGGCTTCATGTGGAGGAGTGGGGAATCAAACCCAGTTCTCCAGATTAGAGTCCACCACTTAACCACTACACCAGATTGGTTCTCAGGAATTTGGGGGGGGGGGATGTGGGCTTTGTTGCCTGGGCAAATGGCTTTCATCCACCCAGTATGTTTCTGCTCACCTGCAGCTCCATTTCTCTTTTTATAGTGAGAGGTGTTTGCAGCCCCACCATGACTGAGAGTGGGATCTTTTCACAGCCTTCAAACAGACCCGTAAAGGTTGGGTTTTTTTTGGGGGGGGGGGAGTTTCAGCTTTATGCTAATATTTAGCACATAGCACATTTTGTACACTGTTTCATCCTGTGCCAATATGAACAAAACTTCCAATATGTCAATAAGGTAAAAATGGATAAGCACTACCTGTATTAATTTTCAGTATTTTTCTAAGGTCTTTATCTTGTACTAATGATTGCTCATTTCAGGCTAATAGCTTCAGTCCTCACTTGCTATCATATTACCAGGAATCCATGAAATCCTCCTCATCGATGCAGAGATGACCTTGTGACCATCTTATAAGCTCAGGTGCAAGTTTGAGGTAAAGGAGATCCCTAGTTAGGAGACACAAAGGCTACTGCCTCTGGGTTTATAGATTTAATGTCGAAAGCAAACACACCTTTATGAAGCTTTTTCCTTCAACTCTGGGAAGAGTCTACCTTAGGGAGTATTGGTGAATGCAGGCTGATCAATCTGTAAAAGCTGGATGGTGGTTAATATGAAATTCAGGATTGCCAGCTCTGGGTTGGGGGATTGAGCCTGGAGAGGGCAGGTTTTGGAGAGGAGAGGGAACTCAGCAGGGTATAATGCCATAGAGTCCACCCTACAAAGCAGCCATTTTCTCCAGGGGAGCTGATCTTTGTCATCTGGAGATCAATTGTGAGAGTGGGAGATCTCCAGGTCCCACCTGGAGGCTGGCAACCCTGTTAATGCTAAGCAAATTTCCAGATGGGATTCTGATGCTTGGACTTTTATTTATCTAAATTTTTAGTTCCTATTGAAGGCTACAATTGTTCATCTGAATCCTAAGATTTTCTGTAAGAACTTAGTGGTCACAAACTTAGAGATGAAATGTATATGGATACTTCTTAGTGGAAACCTGTAGTTAGTTAATGGCACCTGGGAAAGGAAGGAGAGGGGAGGTTCAGTGTGCTTGTGCTTGGGATGGGCTCTGTGGGTTGTAGGCTCTATGCCTGTGTACTGCCATGTTGAAGGGAGGCTGGATTTTTTTTTAAGTAAGCCATTGCACTGGTGCCTAGAACAAAAAAGCTGGATCCTTCTCTTCTAGTGCAATTGTATGCAAAGTTACAGCCTTCTAAGCTTGTGGACTTGAGTGGACTTAGAAGGATATAAGTCTTCTTAGCACAGCACTATTAGAGTTCCATGTATGGGAACCCTGGTGTGTTACTGATGGGGCTTTAGCTCAGTAATAGAACAGCCGCTGCATCTCCAGGGTTTCACGTTGCAGTGCTGAGAAAGACCCTGGGCCTGAGAGCCTGGAAAGCTGCTGCCAGTAAGAGTTTGACAGTACCTGGATGACTAGATCAGTGGTCTTGACTCAGGATCTTCATATAGTCATATGAATACTTGGTATTTGTTTCGAAGCACATTATCTCAGAAATCCGGACAACAACTATGTAAAGTAGGCCAGTACTATTACTCTTGTTTGCAGATGTCAACTTAAGAGAGAATGGCTTGACTAAAGCCAGGTTGGTGGCTAAAATTAGAATTGCACCAGTGGACTTGTTCTTCACAGCTTCTTTACTTAATTACTATATTAAGCCAATGCTTTCTTATTAAAAAAACCCTATGAATTTTCACATCTTTGCATGATCTTGTCAGTGCATGAATAAAAGTGTTTAAAGCTGAGGTGTCAAATGTGTGGCTCGCGAGCCAGATCTGGCCCATGCAGGGCTCAGAACCAGCCCCCCCAAGCAACTTCCTTCTCCTGCTTCATTTCCAAGGTTGCTGCTGTAGCCACACCCTAGCTTCCTTTTCCCCCCAGCTTCCTCAGGGGCTCTTTACTTCCTGTTTCCTGCCTCTTGCCTCCTTCCCCCGCACAAACACATACAGAGCTTTGTGGCTGCTTTGTGCAGGAGAGATACAAAGAGAAGCCCCTACCCACCCACCCACCACCCAGCTTATGCTTCCTTCTGCAGGGCTGTTCCGCCTCGGTTTGAGTCCCATGGCAGCTAAGACCAACAACGTTTTATTCCAAGTGTAAACTTCTTGGGAGGGATGGAGGGTGGATGGATTATTCTGACAAGCTTAATGTACATTGAGGAAATTGTTCTGGCTTATTCTGAAAATATTTTTTTAAAAAAGAATTTCTGTGTTCATATTTGCTTTAAAAAAGAACCTGATTTGGAATGACAACACTTGGATTGGTCTTTATATCTTGGAGAGTGGAGTAATTTCAGATGTCAAATGACAATAGCACGCACACCTTGGTAGTGAAACAGGAAAACTAGGTCTCAGTTCAGTCCAGGAAGATGCATTGTCTTGAGCTTGCTTATCAATTGTAATTCAGCAGTCTCTCTTTCTAATCTCCTTTTGAAGTTTCTTTGTAAGAGCACTGCTTTGTAAGGGCATCCTCCTGGACTGAATTCTCCTAGTTGGAACTAGGTTTCCTGTCTCATTACCAATGCTGGTATCTCCACACCTACTACCCCTCTGCATATCACAACTAATGCAATCAAACCTGCTATAGTCATTTACCTGCTATTGCCATTCAACATCTAAAATCACCTTTATAAAGTCTATATCTTTGGTACTTCGTGCTACATTTTATAGCATGCATGGACTGACCCAACAAAGTGACATTTATGTCAGATCTGGCCCTCATAACAAATGATTTTGACACTTCTGGTGTAAAGTATTTCCTCACTTTCAACCTGCCACCTGATTACTTTCTGTCCTGCTTCTGCCTGTTTGCTACCTTATGATGCTGCCTGTCTACCTCAAGGTCCTTATGCACCCATGGGACTGAGCAGCTGCTTCAAAAAAGGCTTATGACTTTAAAAAACCTGAGTGTGTGTGAGAGAGAGATTTTTTCCCCTTACTTCATGTAGAGAAATCATGGTTTGGCGTGGGTAGTGTAAAACACAGGGTTGTGTTTAATTAGCCTTCTGCCTGAGCCCTGATTTGGATCTTACGTATGCCATCCTGGCATGTACATAATGCCTGGGTTACTTGCAAGGAGATCTGGGGTACCATAATGTCAAAGAGAATATGCCTTGATCTGGGAAGTTCCCAGTGTGTGAGGAAGCACTTTGAATATTGAAAGCACTCCAGTATTGCTTTGAGGTGAGGAAAGTGCATGTTGGAAGCACAAACGTCATGTATGTGAGATGCTGCCATCACAGAGGGGTAATGTTTTCTTGTTATTGAGGGGATTGCTTTTCACAGAGAAGGAATTTGTGACATGGATAAGCTTTTGAATAATGCCAGTCCAGATCTGCATTGTGATGGTTCTGGGAGAAACATACTATCACCTTTTTCTTAATGTTTGATGAATTTTGTTCCTCTTTGTACGTCATACTATCACCTTTTTCTTAATGTTTGAATTTTGTTCCTCTTTGTACATAGAAGCTAAAGCTAAACAGGAAAAGAGAACTGTAGGAAAGTTTTCTTCTGAATCCTATTAACTATTGCCCCAGGTCATCAGAGAATATGTTTCTTACAAAACTTTTTTTTTTTAAAGTATTCATTCTTAGGAGCCTTTTATTTTCATAAAAGTCCTGTCTACTGATTTTTCAGTCTCTGAAATAAGTCACTTCTATAAAACTACTCTATATAACTGTTTGGAAGGCCTTCAAAAGAATAAGTGGATTTTAACAAAAAGGAGGAATAGTTTTTGTGGGCCGAGGTTGGAAAGCTGATCAAAGCAATTGGATGAACTGAAATTGGGCCTAGAGCTACAGTGAGCATGAGATGGCAGGGAGAATTGTAAGATATTTGGGACATGCACTGAGAGGAGTACAGAAAATGAAAGGGAGCCAGGGGAAAAAGATCAATATTTCCCCTTTTTATCAGAAAAAGAACCATTTTCATGCATTTAAGCAAATATTTAAGCAAATATTGCTCCCTGACTACTTTACTGACTTGGCAATAATCCTAAAATATTTATTTATTTTTATTTTATTAGGTTTACACCCTGCCACCCTGCTTTACAGCAGGCTCAGGGCAGGGGTAACTGAATTAGAAGTTGTTTTTTAAAAATCCTAAATTATGCAAAAGAAGCAGCATTTGGAAAAAAATAGGTTTTTCATCCCCCCCCCCCGATTGCAGAATTTGGGTTAACAATGGAAATTTAGTCCTAGGAACAGTTCACTTTTCTGCTTCCAGAATTTCTCACAATGCTGGTTTGGATCTAAAGATCCTGCTGCAGAAGGAGATGTTTTTCTCACCCATACAAAGAGAGTGGTTGTTTCCCCTTCCCCTAGTTAGCCATGTAACTCACTCAACTCACACCAGAGGACTCTTCAAAAGGGCTGTTTGGGTTACCGAAATGGAAGTGTCATGACAGCAGTCCAAATTACCCCACCCCTGCCTTGTGCAGCTGTTTTCTCAAATAAAATGTGGTTTGTTCCCAAGCCTTAGTCTGATGGAAAAATACCCATTTATAAATAACTTTTTTTCCCATTGCCTTGAATTCTACAAAATACGTGAGTCAGTCTTTCTCTATCCTACTCCCCCCTCCCCCAAATTTTGTTCCTGGAGAGTCTTGGGCCCACATACAAGCCATTATTTTATAACCAGCATATTCCATAAAGGAAGCATTTTTAAAAAATCCTACATTAAACATAATTCATAAAAGAGATTTCAGTAGATACTCCTACCAAACTTATTGTAATTACATTTTCTATATGCCATCTGTTCAGATGTTAATAACCAATTAAAAATATGTAAAAATGATGGCTGCAGTCCAAGGATTGTGCATAAGGCTTTTTAAAAAAAGAAGAAGAAGAAATGTTCATTAGCTGATTGGTGGAGAGGGAGGGGAATTAACCCAATCTCCTCTTCTTGAACAGCTGATAGGTAGAATTCAGGCTCCTTAAAAAGGGCTGTGCTGCACAGGTGCAGCGCTGACTCTGGGATCTTGCTGGGAAATTGCATGAGCTTGCACATGTAGGGATATGTGCATGGAAGCCTTCTGCTCTGGTAGTTGTACTGGAGTGATGCATTGTGAGGACAATTTTACTCTAACTCTGCAATAACAGAGGTTTCTCTCCTGTATATCACAAAAGGAAAGAAATCGCACAGAGAATGTATTATGAATGAGCTGAACTGTCAGATTCCACCAGAGACAGATCAAAGGCTAGTTAAAATCAAATCTGCTTAGGAGGAGTACAAGAGGCAGAAACATCTCCTGAAGAGCCATCCTAAGCAGAGTTCACAGCTTTCTAAACCCATCAGAAGTCCATGGGCTTAGAACGGTGTAACTCTGCTTAGGATGGCACTCCCCGGATGAAGCTTTTATCCTAGCATTGTGTCAAAAGTAAGTTAGAGCTGTGTTCTTAGTGTGCCTTTCACAGAGCAAAATACGGGTTTCTCCTGAGTATGGAAGGGGTGGGTGGTAGCCTGGGATGTCTCATCAAACCATTCTCTGTTTCAGGGAAGGAAGTAATACAGGATGTGGTTACTGTTCCTCATCACTGGTCTAGAGGGGGCTGCACTGGCTTCCATATGGCTTTTCTCATACAAAGTGTTTTCTTTATCGTTTTTTGTAACTATAGCCACAATCTATAGTTACAGGCCTGTAGAGAATCACAGATACCTTAGGGGGGAAAGAGAAAAGATGAATTACCACCAGACATCACATTTCCTCCCTCAGCTCCTCTACAGAGAGCAGAGGAAGCTGTTCCACCTTGGTCAGTACTAAATGTAATAAACCCCTTTACAGCTTGGAAGTGCACCAAACACATAATTTACCTTTTATGTGGGCAAGTGATGCGATGCTGTGTGTTCCAAATCAGCATTACTGTACCTAGTTTCATCCATAAAGTAGTTTAATTCACTATTTAATTCACAATCAAGAGCATCAGCCAAAACCCTCGGCTCTAAGAAATGCATCTATCAAACATTCAAGGCATCAAACCACCTGCAGACATATTTGGGTATATATATTGAAGGATTTCAGTAAGTCTCTGGATAACGGTGAAATGACTGGCAGAAAGGTTTATGTTCCTTGCCAAAAATGCAATTTGCACTGATCACAGGCTCTTTCTAGCATGTTTTATTTCCTTAGATTTGATTTTTTTTTTGTTAATTTCACTTTCATATTTTCTTTAAAAATATTCTCACAATTCATAAAGCACAGTGATCAAAGGTTTTTGTATAATTTATCTCAGGAATCCATTCAGCAACCCAATGTAATTCCCTTTTGGCAGAAGAGGGAAGAAGATGACACAGAGAAACTGTAGCCCACTGAGGCAGGCACAGGATGATTCATGTAGGTTTTATTTGCTACATTCATTTGCTGCCTTTCTTCCATTATGGGATGGAAGGCACTATATGTGTTTATGTATGTATGTATACAGGGTTCCCCTTACATCTCTCAGGTAGGCCAAAACCTGCTTAGCTTCAAGCTGTCTTCTGTCCATGAGCCTTCCATCCATCCCCAATGCACCTGCATGCTGTCATTGTCAAAAATGGCAGCCATTTGTGTAGTCCCTCTGCTTTGTAATGCCTTGTATATATTATTGGCATCCTGATGTGTCAGTGATTAAGTGTGCGGACTCTAATCTGGGAGAACCGGGTTTGATTCCCCATTCCTCCACTTGCACCTGGCTGGATGACCTTGGGCAAGCCATAGTTCTGATAAGAGCTGTTCTTGAAAAAAGAGCAGTTTCTGTCAAGAGCTCTCTCAGCCCCACCTACCTCACAGGGTGTCTGTTGTGGGGAGGGGAAGGGAAAGGAGTTTGTAAGCCACTCTGAGACACCTTTGGGTAGTGAAGGGCGGGGTATAAATCCAATCTCTTCTTCTTTTTCTTCTTCTTCTGTTGTGTGTTTCTCTGCCCCTAACTGGTGGTGGCAGATGTTCTGTAACCACATTTGTACATATAAGTGTAACACTTTGTTCAGGCCTGATACCTTGCTGTGGGGGCATTTTCACCTGCCATATTCAAGCAGATGAAATCTTTTGTTACAACAGAACTGCTTTACTCTAGAATGATGTCAAATATTGTCTGATTTCTATACTTACCTCAAAAAATGCACATTTGCAACTGAACAGGCTGCCAAAACACCCCCACTTTACCTCACTGAATGTTTGTGTTGTTTTGATCCTCTTTGACAATGCTTCTTTGGCTCTTACTGTTTCTCAGCTCTGTTCTTCTTCTTTGCCTCCACATCCTTCGCTTCATTTGCCCACACTGCAGTTTAATCAGGATCTCCAATTTAAAAGAATCAGGCAGTAAGTGAAAGACCTTTTGAAGAGAGCCCCTACAAGTCAAAGTAGAGATATTTTGTTTATTCATTCATATTTATAGCTTGCCCATCCCACAAGTGGGCTCAGGGTGGGTAACAACATGCCAACAATACAAAGCAATATTTCATTAGTAAAATAAATAATTAAAATATTAAAACTATCATATACATTAAAATGGTGGTCACAGTCTTACAGTAAAGATTTTTAACAATTGTGAGAGGCCTGGCCTATAATAAAATATAGATAAAGGCCAGCAGGTGTTAAAATGGGTGGCAAAAACCTCAGGGAGGCTATATATGAGTGTCCACTGCCTCAGCCTAAGGCCTGGTGCAACAGCTCTGTCTTGCAGGACCTGCAGAATTTGAGAAGATCCTGTAGGGCCCTGATCTCAATAGGGAGCATGTTCTACCAGAATGGGGCCAGGGCAGAAAAGGCCCTGGCCCTGGTCGAGGCAAGATAGAAGTCCTTCAGGCCAGGGACTAGCAGGAGATGCTGATCCATCGAGCATAATGCTTTTTGGGGCGTATATGGGAAGAGGCGATCCGTCAGGTATGTTGGTCCCACACTGTATAAGGCTTTAAAGGTTATTACCAACACCTTGAAGCAGATCCAGAGCTCAACTGACAACCAATGTAATTGGTGGCGCACCTGCCGAATGTGAGTTCGCACAGGCATCGCCATCAGCAGGTGCACTGCTTCATTTTGAACCAGCTTTAATTTCTGGGTCAGCAGGGAAGGGTAAGCCTGCGTAGAATTGCCGTAATCAAACCTGTAAGTGACCATTGCATGGGTCAATGTAGCCAAGTCTTGGGGGGGGCGGAGATAGGGTCTCAGCAACCAAATCTGCCGCAGATGGAAGAAGGCAGATCGGGCAACTGTAGTAACCTGGGCTTCCATGGAGAGGAAGGCATCCAGTGTCACTCCGAGGCTCCTCACTTTCTGGACCGGCACCAAAGGTGCCCCTTCTCCAGATTACAGGAAATCAGTTCCCTTGGAGAAATGGCAGCTTTGGAGGGAAGACTTTATGGCACCGTGTCCCCAGTTAGCTCCCTCCCCAGGTATTGCCTCCAGATCTCTAGGTATTTCCCATCCCAGAGTTAGCAACCCTATCCAGGATGTCCACAGCCTGCTTTGGTTTCTGTTTTCTGAAGTGCTGTGTTGATCCGAAAGTTAAATCAATGCTGGCAAGTATGTGGGTGTGTAATGTAAACTCAGCTCCCAATGTGGTGAAAACATTGAAATGCCTTATTTTGTGGGAGAAGAAGATGTGTTACTAGGGCAGGGAAGATTTTGCAAATTATCTTTGGGAAGGGTTCCTGGTGAATTCCCCTGGTTGGACCACAGAGCAAAGGGTAGCTTTTCTTTTCCTTGCATAAGGAAATGTACCCTCTGGGAAGAGAGACCCAACCAGGTCATTGACCCTCTACCTCTCTTGTGCATCCAGCTCTGCAGAATTCCATTGTTGAGTTGACTTAATTCAGGAACATACTTCACAGTGCTGGAATTCTAAGGCTGGAACTGAAGTCATGTAATCCCCCCCCTTAAATACAACAGAGGACCAATACAAACCAGGGCTGGTGAAGGAGATGTTAATTTCCTACCCCTCCTGTGCCATTTGCTGATTGAAAATGACCCCTATCTGCAGCTTACATCATTCTCCTCTTCTTCATTTTATCATTATATCCTTCAATTTATCCTTATAATTTAACCTGTGAACTAGGTTAGGGCGAGAGTATGACTGGCCCAAGGTCATCCAACAAGCTTCCATGGTAAAGTGGGGATTTGAACTGGATATCCCAGATTGTAGTCTGACACTCTAAGCCGCTATGCTGGCTAGGTGATGCTAGATAGGTGGGAGGTAGCCAAGTTGATACATGGGGGTGGGGGGCTCCACAAACAACCCTTCTGGCAGTCCAGTCTTAGAAATCAATCGTCTCATACCATTTGATGCTAAGCATCTTTGCAAACCTTCCAAATTAGTTTGGGGAGATGGACACGTGGACAGAGGTTGTACCAGTTTTCTTCTTCCTCTTGGACGAACTGGGAGACTGGGCAGGCTTTTTCCTGATCTTGCAGCATGAGAAAGGGCGATTTCTCACTAGAGCTGCCTCACAGCACAGCGCCGTTTGCCCCAACACAAACATGTCAATTTCACACCCGAGGCTGCAGGGCTGCATTTGACTCGGGGCTTCGCCCGATTTCCTCCACAGTTTCATGATCCTCAAAAACCAGGATCACGAAACTGAGGAGGAAATCAGGTGAAGCCGCGAGTCAAAATGCAGCCCCGCAGCTTCGGGTGTGAAATTGACATATCTGTGTCGGGGCAAACGGTGGCTGTGCTCTAGTGTGAAATCGCCCTTAGGCGGGAGGCACTGCCTTCACTCTATTGTTCCTGATCAGAATTGTGCCTCTCTGTGCTTTTTGCACAAGTTACTGTGGGGACTTGCTGCTGCAGCATGGCTGGACATTTCTGCACTAGTGCAAGACGTTACATCTAGTGTGACTCAGTCTGGGTGAATGCTGAAAGATTAGGATCTGATTGGTGTTGGCCTTTCCAAAGGTGGTTTGTATCTTGTAGGGCTGATGTTGCTTCTGCACTCCGGCAATATATTTTCACCCTATACATTTGTGACTAATGGGTTTTTATAAAGACCACAAATAATCTCCAGTGAACCGTTCTCCAAATAAAAGTGCCCCAGTAAAGAATCCTTTGACTGTGACATAGGGATATATCCACTCAGGGAAACAATGGCTTCCTATTTCCAAATACTAAACTCTATTACTCCAGCTGGTTCATCATTTAATATTGCCTCCTTGCTAAGAGAAGAAAAAATACAAACAATTACTGTCACATTGTACATTTGTCATGTAATTGCATTGTTAACCTCCCCGATTAAGGCTTTTGGAGAACATTAATCAAAAATGTATACAAATATACATCATAGTAGAGACCGACAGAAAACAATGTTTCTGTTCTTCCAGCAATTAATTATCATGATGAATGTGCTTCCCATTTCCCAAACACAATTCTGCCTGGCGCAGCAATCTACTGATACTCCATTGAGTTATAATGCATATCTAATTAAAGGTGACCTGATAAGTAGGATTTTTAGCCTTCCAAGTCAGGACCAAGGCACTGTTAATCAGAAAGTGCTTGCTTCTACATACACACACCCTCCCCCTCCCTGCTTTCTCTCTTTTTTATTTTGTGTTAATTTCAAATCCTCTTCCTGCATCAGTGAGCAGATGAGATCTTCAGCCAGCTTTCATCTTTCAGAAAAATGAATAGTGCAGAAAGAACATTATCAAATGAGCTGTTGAAGAAGTCAGTGAATATGTCATTGAGTGTGACTGCTTCCAGAATGAATTTAGATTTATCTCTGTTATCCTCCTTTTCCCGACTCACTCACCACACTCTGTCCACTTGTCAAGCAGGCCGGATCATAATGAATCATGAGGGATGGCTACTTGTAGTTGGGTGGCAGGTCCAATTGTGATGCAGCTTGTTCCAGAATTAAGTTTGTTAGCATTATAAATTGTCTCATTGGACTTGAGATTTAAACACCTAGATACTTTTATGCATGCAATTTCTTAAAGTGTTCCATTTCCATTAAGTAGCTGCTGCTTTGCAGGATTCCACATGTAGAGTTGCTGCATCTCATCAATAGCCACACAAAGCAACAGTGACAACAGAGAATCTTATTTCTTTACCTCCCAATAGATACTTTTATGCATGCAATTTCTTAAAGTGTTCCATTTCCATTAAGTAGCTGCTGTTTTGCAGGATTCCACATGTAGAGTTGCTGCATCTCATCAATAGCCACACAAAGCAACAGTGACAACAGAGAATCTTATTTCTTTACCTCCCAACTTAGAACCAGATATCATTTAAGTCAAAATCCCAGCCATTGCATCACAATTAAAAGAGAAGGCATTTATTGAGAAGCTGAATTTAAAACATATCTCCATATGTTTCTTAAGTACTCCTGGACTATTACTTTTACGACCCATAGCACTTTTTGATTTCTTCTTCTAGAAGTTTTTAAAGTA
>NW_015165380.1:89451-91148 GCF_001447785.1 Gekko japonicus
AAAACTACATTTCAGGGGAAGGTTCTAACCTACTGATTCCCCAATACCAAATTACCTATGTACAGTGAGAGATGTTTTAGAAATATTTGTATGGAGTAGCATTCATTCATGTAATGTCCTATCTATAATTCAGAGTGGCACAGCCCATAAACAGATTTCTGCCTTGGTGAGAACTGTGCCAGTGTGAAGAGTGATGCCATGAGGAAATGGAACCAGTTTTAAGCTAATTCACATGCTGTTGCCTCATAGAAATGCTTTCATTTCTAAACTGTGGTGATGTTAGCATGGGTTAATGTGACCTGCATCTTACTTTTCAGCTTATATTTAGCATGTCAACCAGCATGTGGAGTGATGTGTCATGTTGGTTACCTGACTACAAAGTAAATTTCATTGTATGCTAGCTTGGTCTTGCGAATGTCCTTACATCCCTCCAGCTGTACCACCTTGCCATGTCCACTGTATTTTGTTTTTGCTGGGGCTTTCCAACTTTTTAACTTTTTCCTCTATCTGTCTCATTTTTAATCTGACCATTCTTCAAGGAGCTTGGAGCAACTCATAGACGCTTCCTCCAAGGAACTCAGAACAGACAAAAATAATTTTTTTGTCCTCACAACAAACTCTGTGAGGTAGCTACTGTAGTGTTCTCTGAGATGTGATGGATATCTTGCTTCAGATAACCTTTCAGTTCTGATCTGTAGCCAACACACAGGAGGCTCTGCTAGCTTCAGCAACAGGTCTCTTTATTGCCTCCAACTGGCAGAGGTCACCTACAGATGGAGAATGCTAGTGCACAGACGGGAAGACTGCAGCCAATAAGATCTAACTGAGGCCCCTTCCATACAGCACTTGAAGGAGAAAAACAGAAACTAGTTCTTGAGGGTACACTTAGTTATACTTGTGAGCAGGGAGCAATTGTTTAGTATGAGGTTTGAATATAAACAATTTGCACAATTAAAACAGTATAATCACATGATAAACCTGCTTTCTTGCAGCACCTTCCCCACAATCCCTGTCTGTTGTTCCCTCCAATTTTTAAAATGTACAAAATAAAAAGGGAAGGAAATCAATTTGAAATTTTGCTTTTGATGTCTGTCCTTGAACTTAGCTGATCTTGTGATCGGTTTTACGAAGATGCTGCTGGCTGTGGTGGAGCAAAAAGCAAGCAATCCGTTATACCTGGTCAGTTATTTAAAGGATGCATCCAACTATGTCAGCACAAAGAAGGGGATGTCTGCAAGTGACTTTGTAATTTACAAAGCAAGTCGATCACTTTAATGGCCCAAAGCACCATTACCCCGGGATCCGGCCTCTTTCCATTGAATGATGTGATTTAATTCTTGTACTGGTTGAAAGCAACAGCAAGCACCCCGGTAGCTACTCTACAGGTGCACAATTGTTCAGCATGGTTCTGTGCTTGAGGCATTGAGGTGATCCAATCCAGAGCTCACTTTACATGTAATCAATGGAATTCAAACAAGCTCAGATAGCCTGGTCGTTCTCAAAGTTCTCAAGCATGCATATACTGAGTGTGGCTAGGTGAGTCGTATGTGTTGTGTAAGCCTGCCCATTTGGATCTGAGTAGTGATACCTGGTGGAAAGCCTTTGCTGAACTGTCATCATGAGACTTAGAGGTATACGTGCATATGCCTTATGTCAGTTCTAATTTGTAGCTTGGAGTTTGGCTTTTCACACTTTTA
>NW_015165381.1:0-1451 GCF_001447785.1 Gekko japonicus
TAATTAGATGACGAGGCATTTGGCTATTTCATGTGTGGAGACTGGGATGTCTCCCATTCCGAGTTAGTGACGGAGGTCAGCCGTCCGTGGCCCGTCCACGAGTTTAAAGACCAAGCAATAACCATATTGCCTTTTTCGCATGGCCGTGATATTTCGTACTTGGTGGTATGTACGATATCGGCATTGTAATCATCACGAGATCCCACTGCTGGGCTTGTCCGCAACAATTTATTGGGTATATACAGGGAAGGCAGAACCAACGCCCACATGCACACATACATTTAAAAACCAGACTGCGCTGGGAAAAACACTCTATCATACGCACGCACACATACACCTTCTACTGACGCCATAATAATCCGACGGTATTCCAGTCTCTGGGAGTCAACCCACTTGCGGAATTCCCGACACCATTCTTCCACGGATGAGATCAGACACAACCGTACTGGCCGCTCCTTTCTCCTCCAGGCAAGTCTCCACTCATTGCGCGTCCACTCTCTTAACCAACGCCGATGGAGAACTTCAGACAAAAACACGCCAGGTGCCAATCAGTCGCGGCGCAGGTCCTCCTTCCGGTGGACAAGACCACAGTTCCACGGCCAACAGCAGCCTCCTTGGGATCCCTCTTTCAAGTGGGAAACATCAGTAAAGGCCAGCAACCTGCCTTGCATCTCATTGTCCTGGATTCACCATCATCCTTTCAACCCCCTATGAGGTACGACACAGCCGTGGCTGCTACTCCATCAATAGGGGCACTCAATCTTCTTTCGCCAACTTTCCGCAACCCAGGAGCAACGGCTCAACTGGGAACCACTCTGGAAAATCCGGTAAACTAATCTATCTTGTCACAATTGGTAAATCGAGCTGGGGCATCCGGCTCACGCCTCTCCAGCAATGTCGTCTTATGGTGCGTGTCATATCCGATAGGGCCATGGCCCTTTTTACCTACCCAGCGCATATCTGTCGGGTTAGCGACAGCACTGGTAGGGGGAGCAGCGAGTACGCTGTTAGCCAGCTATAAAGCTGTTGCCCGGCGGGGACCACGAGGAGGTCGCGTACTCTCTTTCTGTTCCGTGCTGCCCCCTAACTATGACTAGATGGTATTAAGAGAGTCATAGTTACTCCCGCCGTTTACCCGCGCTTCATTGAATTTCTTCACTTTGACATTCAGAGCACTGGGCAGAAATCACATCGCGTCAACACCCACCGCGGGCCTTCGCGATGCTTTGTTTTAATTAAACAGTCGGATTCCCCTGGTCCGCGCCAGTTCTAAGTCAGCTGCTAGGCGCCGGCCGAGGCGGGACGCCGGCCCGCCCCGTCCCCGCGGCGGGGGAGGGCCGGGCGACGCCCGCCGCAGCTGAGGCGATCCACAGGAAGGGCCCGGCGCGCGTCCAGAGTCGCCGCCGCGCCCCCGCCCGGATTTTTGAATTCCGATTTTTTTTAGAATCCCC
>NW_015165381.1:3001-9276 GCF_001447785.1 Gekko japonicus
GCCACCTGCCCGGCACGGGCCTTCCCAGCCGACCCAGAGCCGGTCGCGGCGCACCGCCGGCGGTGGAAATGCGCCCGACGTCAGAGGATGGCGGAAGACAGGAGGGCCTGGCGGGAGCTGGTCCATGGGGTCGTGAAGAGTCGGACTCGACTGTGCGACTGAACAACAACAACAAATGGCTCTCTTCTCAACCCCCTTGCCCCCTCCCCTGCCTGTCCTCACCCTTCCAAGGGGCTGCCAAACCTCCTGGCTGGCTAGGTCTTGTCTTTGGCTGTTTCTTGTGAGTCTTCCATTTGCATGCCTAGTTCTTCACCATACTTTTCCAGAAAATATCCCACCTTAAAAACGGAATCTATTCTGTGCCTTTGTCCCTTAAGGTAGAAGAGCACCCCTTCCGGTATTAGCCATCTGAAAACAATTTTATTTTCTTTCAATAGATTGGTCAAAGTACTATATGGCATTCTTCTCTCTCTCACACGCCACGGTACATCTTTCAGGAAGATTACATCTTCTCCCTGGATTGTCACCTGGGTCTCATTGGCTGCCTTCATTATTTTTTCTTTCAGGTCCTTTCTATAGAACTTTATGTGTACCTCTCTTGGTTTCCTTGTTTTTTTGGCAAAAGCCGAATTCCTTCTAAATATTGCTTCTATACCTTCCTTTAGTTCTTCTTTGTTTGCTACTTTCAATTGTTCTGCAATGGTGGAGGCTACTACTTCCTTTAAGTTCTTGTCTATAGTTTCTGTTATATTTTGACATCTTATGATGAGAGATGCTTTCTCCATTTCTAGGTTTATTACAGTATCTTCCAGTCTTTCACATTTACTTTTAAAGTCTTGTGCATCTAAATCCATTTCTCTGACTTTCTCTCTTAATTTTCCCTGCCTAGTGGCAAGGTTTATAATTTCCTTTCTGTTAGAGTGGATTTCTTGCCTGTTTTTTTGTATCTGCTGTTTCAATTCCTCTGTTTCAGTTTTTATTTGGGCCGCTACTGTTCCAATTTCTCTTTTTATTAGGGTAGGTAGGGTGTCTTCCATTGCATTTTTCATGGCATGCGTCACAGCCTGTGCCACTGCTTTTGTTACACTATCTTCTATAGTTTTATTTATTTATTTCATTGTTGCTTGAGGTATCGCCATATTAGTTAATTTTAATTGAGCACTCGCACCCCCTTGCCCAGGTGAAGAAAAGGATGATTTCCTACTCCCAGTCCCTCCTGAGGCCATAGACTTATATGTCTAGTTGTATTAAGCTTTTATCCTATTTAATATGCTTGATTTGGTTGTCCTAAGTCACTCTAGTTATCTTCGTTTCAGACTCTTTTTAACTTGTTATTCTGTCTCTTTGTTTTCCCACTATGCTTCCTCCCTTCTTCCCTCCTCTCCCCTTCTTTCAGTTAGTAAAAAGGTAAAGGTTCCCTTGCTCGAAAGTTGGTACTGTCCCCTTAAATGTCAAGTCTTTCAAAAGCCGGCTTTCTTTCTTTCTAGTGCAGTCAGCCCCTTCTTTCAGTTAGTACTGTCCCTTTAAATATCAAGTCTTCCAAAAGCCGGTTTTCTTTCTTTCTAGTGCAGTCAGCTCGCTTCTCCTCTTGCCCCTCCCTTCATATGCGTCGCCTCTTTGATGATGTCAGACTCCTCTTCTGCAGCCCCTCCTTTCTCCTTGTCGCTTCTCGTCGCTCCTTCGAGTCTCCAGCCCGTGCCTTTCACAGCTGCTTGAATCTGCGTGTTCTGCCTCTCCGTTGCCTCTCCTTTGCACACGGCCCCCCTGGCTCTTGCACCTTAAAGCTGCCGTGTCCTCCTGGAAGTGCAAAAGGTAACAAAAGAAAAGAACTTTTTGCAGTGCAGTATTTTATTTCCCTTTTGTTTGCCCCTTCTTTTTTGAGCCTCTTCTCTCCGTTTACTTCCCTTTCTGCACTGTATTGTATTAGCCGCCCTCGAGTCTTGTTGTGTCTAGTTCTTTTTCTGGCTCATTAATTACTCGGTTATTTCTATTCACCTTATAGAATGTTAATATTAGCCCTTACTCTCCCCAAATATGTTCTCTATTGATTTTTTGGTACTTAGCTTCGGTTGACGCTTTCTACCGTCTGGTGACTCTGCTGCCTCCTCCTTGGCTCAATTGCCCTCGGCGTCTCCGCCGTCTCTCCTTCTTGGTATTCGACTTTCTTGCTTCAGGACAACTGGGTTTTTTCCCAGGAGGGTCGCCACCCCCACTAGTCTTCCCCAGAGGCTTCCCTTGCCTAACTCTTCATCTCTTGAAGAGTTTTGAAACGCTGGAAATGTTTAAGAAAGTCAAAAGTCCCGGGAGAGCGGTGAAACCCGTCCTCCTCTGTTGAAACTGGATCCGGAAGCCCACCAGGTAGGCTGTCTTTTAAGGGCGGGGGGGGGAAGGTTTGGGAGGGCAACTGACCTGTCTTAGCTGGTGAGCAGCTCTAATTTTGGGAGATCCCCAGGCCACACCTGGAGGTTGGCAGCCCTGGAAGTGCCAGTGCTGGGTTGCCAACCTCCAGGTGGGGCCATCAGGAATTTCGATCGAACTCCAGTCTAAAGAGATCTGTTGCCCTGGAGAAAAGTGACTGGGGAGGGACTCTAATGGCATCACACCCCTGTGGAGGTCCCTCCCCTCTGCAAACTCCGTCCCCTTATTTGCCCCCAAACCCCCAGGAATCTCCCAACCCAGCGTGGGCAACCCACTTTTGGTCTGAGCCAAGGCGCTCCTGCTTATGGCTTTAAGCGGTGGCTTCTCTGCCAAACATTTCACTGCTTGGGTCTTGCTGCCTCACAGCATTTAGAGATTAGGGAGATGTTCTGAGAGAGGTCCCTGCCTGTATAGGTTTCATAATAGCATCTGGACTTGAGAAAGATCTTGCTTTGAAAGAGGTTCCAGTCGTCTGATGATTTATTGTTAAGAGGACCACCTGCTGCCCTGAACTCCTGACAGGAGGACGTAAGATTTAGTGTGGTGGTTTTTTGGACTTCCGCAGACATTTTGATGCCCTTTAGGAGGATATTTCTTCTTGACTCTATTGCTGTATGAGGACCTTAAGAGGCTTGCGTGGTTCTTGTCCATCACAACTGAATCCTCCCAGCAACCTGGTGATTAGGGCAGGCCGAGTGGCAGAGAGTGCCCGGAGCCAGGGGCCACGCCACGTGGCTTAGTGTGGTTGTGACCCCAGGGCTCCTGATGTGATATTCCGACCACTCTCTCATAAGAGCTCTGCAGCACTGAACAAGTCAGATGACAAGGACTGGTTCCTTCCACACTGCTTGCCAGACTGCCCCTGAGGCTACCATCCTCTCAAGCTGGCAGGTCACAAGGATCCAGAGGGGGTGAAGGGAAGGGAAGGCCATTGTGGAGGCTCCCGCGCCCACATGTAAAGCAGAACTACAGGCGTTCTTGGGACTCATAAACTTTTATCACGCCTTTCTGCCACACAAGACTGCTGTAGCAGACCCCTATACCAGCTCCTGGATAAGTCGGCTCCTTGGTCCTGGGGCCCGAGGGAAGCGGTGGCGTTCAGGGGGGTGAAAGCACCTGACGGACGTGAGGTTCCCGTGGCCTATTACTCCAGAAACTTAACGGCCGAGGAGCGCAACTATGCACAAATCGACAGGGAGGGGTTGGCGATCGTTGCTGGGGTCAAGAAGTTTCACAACTTCGTTTACAGGTGCCCTTTCTCAAATGCTACAGACCATAAGCCCCTCTTAGGCCTCTTAGCTGCTGACAAGCAAATGCTTCAAGTCATGTCGCCCCAGGTCCTCAGGTGGTCCCTTTTCTGGCTGGCTAACAGTACTGCCTGAAACACCGCCCGGGCAAGGCGATGGGCCATGCTGACACACTGAGCCGGCTACCACTGCCAGTCCCGGACACCGATCCCACTCCTGTGTCAGGAGTCCTGCTCGTCGAAAGTCTTCCAGAGATGTCTCTGCAAGCTGCCGACATTGCTGCTAAGTCAGCCCACAACCCCCTCCTCTCCCGGGTCTTGGGCTGGGTGGTGAGGTGTTGACCTACGTCGTCCCCGGGCCCCGAATTTGCAGCTTTCACTACCAGGAAGGATGAACTCTTGGGCCTTAAGGGGTGTCTCCTGTGGGGAGACCGAGTCGTGGTCCCCAGCAGCCCGCTACAGCGGGTACTCATGGCACTCCACAAGGCGCATCTCGGCATCATAAGTATGAAGGCACTAGCCCGGAGCTATGTGTGGTGGCCGGGTATCGATGCTGAGATAGAATCCTGGGTCTGGAGGTGCCAAACCTGCCAGCAAGTGCGACTGAACCCGCCAAGCGCACCCCCACAGCCGTGGGAGTCAACCTGTAAACCATGGTCCCGGCTTCACATTGATTTCGCCGGACCATTCAAGGGACTGTTGTTCTTATTTATTTATTTATTTATTTATTTATATGTTCGGCTTATATACCGCCCTGACCCCAAAGGGTCTCTGGGCGGTTTACATAGAGGTTTCGGTCATTGCTTTCCCTAACTAAGGCCACATAGTACGGGATGGGGGCTGCCTACCGGCACCCAGGTGGTAGGGCTTGCTGTTCTCCAGCTTGGCTCCTTCTTCCAGGTGGTCTTCGGGTCGGCGCTTCCATCCTGGTATCCAGGGGTAGGTCTTCCATGTGTCGTGGTGTCTTCCTTTTTTGGCGGGCCTGTCCTAGTGCACGGTCATTGTTAGCTCCGGCTATGTCCATTTCCGGCTCCGCCACGCCTGCGCCTCGTCACCGCGCCTTCCAACTCCTCCTCCGCCATCATTCAGCCACTCGATGTTGCGCCCACTGGCCACCAGGGTCCGCCTTGCCGACCTCGCCGCCACTGCCTCACCGCATCGCCGCCGCTGATGCTCTGCCGCTGCCGCCAATGCTCCCACCACACACCTCACACAGAGGAGGGTGCCACCCGCCACCTAAGGGCAGGTACCCATTTATCTACTCGCTATATTTCTTGGTAACTGTTGACTCCTACTCGAAATGGCTGGAGATGTCCTGTGTCCACAACTTCTACAAAGGCTGTGATCAGGTCCCTCCACCAGATCTTTCCACACACAGCCTGCAGATCTTTCCACACACAGTCTAGGCGTACAGCCAAAACATTGGTGACTCTCCAGCACTGGGCAGAGAACCAGAATTGGGCTTAAACCAAATATAGAGGTAAAAAGGTCTGGGAAGAAAGCCAGACTGAAAGCAAAATAGTAAACAAAAGCGGCAACAGTGAAACTGTTTTGGAACTGGTATAAAAGCCCCCCCAAAATAAAAATCAGTAAAATGTCGAATGTTAAGACTGTTCAGACTACTAAAACCCCGCAGTCATCATCTGGGACGGGGGGAGTGACTGTTGGCAAACTAGCAGCACCTGTTCAGAAAGAAATGCATAGCATGGTGGCAGAAGCAGTCGAGCCACTTAAAGCCCAAATGGGAGAAGTATTACGCCAAATCACACAAATAACAGAACAATTTATAAATAGGATGCAAAGCATTCAGAAACAGGTTGCTGAAAACTCAAAAGAAATAGCAGAGAAGAACGATGAGAAGACGGAGGAGAGGACCAAAGCAGTGGAAGAGGATACAAGAAAGATTGAAGACAAACAAAAAGAATATGAGCAAGAACTAATACAACTGCAGGTGGAGAAAGCGACATATGTGTTAAGATTTCAGAACATTCCAGAGGAAAAAGATTAAGATCTTTCAGGAAAGATGGCCAAACTGCTGGCAGACCATATGAACATGGAAAAAGATGATGTGGAAAGAGTTTGACCAAGTATTCAGAATGAATTCAGCTTATGCAAGGCAGATGAAAGTTTCATGAGAGGTAAAGGTACGCTTCTATAAGAGGATGGCAAGAGACAAAATTTTGAGGGAAGTTAACGCTAAACCGCTAAAGAAAGATGAAGTGGAAATAAAAGTCTTGAAAGAGATTCCATGGAGAGTCAGAGAGAAGAGAAGAGAGTACTCCAAACTAACAAGGCTATTGAGGGAAAACAAGATTCAATATAGATGGTTACTCCCCGAGGGCCTGGTCTTCACCTACCAAGGAAAAAAAATATTGGATTACATCCATCTTTAAACTAGAAGACTTTCTAGAAAAGCATGGTGAAGAACTCGGAATGGAGGAGGAGGAAGAAGAAGAGGAGGAAGAGGGAGAGTAAAGAAGAGGACCCACAGGAAAAAGGAGCAGGAGCCAATCTCAAACCTAAAGAGAAAAGGATATTGGTCGCTCGAAGGAAATCCCCGATTGGAACACGGCAATGGATAAAGGCGAAAAGGCAACAACAGAATGGAAAG
>NW_015165381.1:9454-31088 GCF_001447785.1 Gekko japonicus
AGGAGAAAAAGATTTTAGTAGTAAATATATATGCCCCAAACCAAGACCAAGAGAAATGTTATAAGGAACTTCATGAACTTATTGTTGGACAAGACTGTCAAAATATTTGCCTGCTGGGAGATTTTAATACAATCTTTGATGAAGAAAATGATAAACAGATGAGTGGGAAGAAGAAGAAAAGGAAGACGGAAATGCCAAGAAATCTAGAACATTTATTGATGGAGCTAAATCTGGTGGATGCTTGGAGAATAAGAAACTACTCTATGAAACAATTCACATATTACTAAGCTGGACATGATTCGTGGTATGCTTTTTCGTGGTATGAAAAAGCAGGTTCACATAAATACTTCAACCAGCATTGTCTGAGAGCAGCACTACTAAAGGTCTGGGACTCTATACACAAAAACTTTTATACCAAAAGATCGAGATTAATAATACCTTTAGAGGCATTTACTTTACCAAACGTTTACACGGGAGAAGAACCGTTAAGATACCAGGACATTTTGGACAAAAAGATAAGCTTAAATTACCAGAACAGCTATCCTGGTGGAAGAAAGCACAATTGGAATCGATATATTTAAAGAACAAGAGGCTAAGATTTAATAATAAAATAACTGAGTTGGAAGAAACTATATTAACAGCAGAAAATAAAGTGATAAAGAAATTATATAAGATTCTATTAGATGATGTGATGACAGGTGAAAAAAAATATATGATTGCATGGGCCCAGAACATTGGATGTAATATTAACTTGGAGGAGTGGGAGCAGATCTGGTTGAAAAACATTAAATTGAGTAACGCTGTATCATATAAAGAGAATATGTATAAGATGTTTTATAGATGGTATAATACACCAGATAGACTAGCTAAACAAAACGCTACTTGCTCAGATAAATGTTGGAAATGTAAGAATAAGACTGGTTCATTTTATCATATGTGGTGGCTATGTGATGTTACAAAAAGGTTTTGGAGATGGGTACATGAAATAATGCTAAAAATCAGGGGTCATTTCCTGTGGGAGCACACAGGAGCGGAGCTCCGGCAGTAAAGAGCCCAGGGGGCGGGCACATGCAACAAGCCCCACCCCCTGCTCCCAGCAGCCCTCAGTCAGAGCAAGAAGCAGCCAGGTAAGTTGCAGAGCACAGATTTGCATGTCCGTCCCCCCAATAGCTAGGAATCCAAAACAGTCCAGTGGAGCCTGAGCGGTGGGTGTTGCCTTCTGACACACTTCCGGTGATGTCAGGGTGTGCGGCATATGCAAATGAGTTATGCTAATGAATTATGCTAATGAGCTCCTGCACCTCTTTTTCTACGAAATGACCCCTGCTAAAAATAATAAGAACTAAGGTCCCATTTACTCCAGAGATATTGTTACTGAATATATAAAGCGGATAGGTATTTGATTGTTCACTTGTCGACAGCTGCAAGGATCTTATATGCTAAATATTGGAAAACAATGGATATTCCAACGAAAATAAGACTATGCAAATGTCATGATCTGGCCTGTGCCAGTACGGCCTAGCCAGCCTAAGAGGCCTGGGTGGCAGTAGGAGGCGGCTAGGCCTACAACTCCCAGAAGGCATTGGGAGAGTCAGAGAAGATTCTAAAGAGACCGTTAGAGTCTGTTAGGGAATGAAGTCTGGGAGAGACAGTTAAGGCGGTTGCTGGCTGATGGTTGATGGTTGCTGGAGACTCTCTGAGGGAAAAGGGGAGAAGCCCCATCCTTTGCCTCCCTGCGGCTGGGTCCGGGGGGGGACAGGCCAGGCTGGGAGAAGGGGGAAAATCCTGAGTGAGTTAGGCAGGCTAGGGCCTGGGTAGTCGAACCAAAGTAAGGCATCTGCGTTAAGTTTATTTTCTTTTGGTCCCCCCCCCCCATTACCCGGTTGAAGCACCTTGCCCCAATCATTCTCATAATAAACCCTGTTCTGCTTAATGTATTTTGGTGTCTGCCTAGGGTTGCCAAATGTTTTTTGGCCAGGAGCTGGGGGCTCCCGGCCGGCGTCTTAGGCAAGGAAACCCCCCCCCCCCACATCTTAGCTTTATGGTGCTGCTGATTTCTTAAAAATACAGGATATCCTAATCACAGATCTCCAGCATCATGTCTAGTTTGACCCTTGCACCACTTAAGGTTGCCAAATGGTTTTTGGCCGGGAGTGGGGGGCTCCCGGCCGGCCTCTTAGGCGCGCGCGCGTCACCCAGAAGTGACTCTTTGTTTTCCCCTCAAATGGCGTGGCCCCGCCCCCAGCGTGCGACGTCACTTCCGGGTGACACGCACGCACGGTCGTAGGGTTTCCCCCGGGCCCCGATTCCGCGGGAGCGGAAATCGGGGCTTGAAAGCGGGGGGAATTCCGCCCCCCGGGGGCATTTGGCAGCCCTATGTCTGCCTGGGTCATTCACGTCCATATTGCTCGGTCAGCAAGGGCTTGGGAGATACCCTGGGACTCCCGAGGGACCCGAAAGTCCAGGGTGGCGGCGGCGAAAACCAAAGACCCCTCTGGGGGTCATGACAGTGAATAAGCTGTTTGAAACGGCTGAGAATGACAAATTGACATTGGAGATGAGAGCTGGAACAGAATGGACTTTTCAAAAAACTTGGAAGAGATTTTATGACTGGTACAATATAAGCGTAATAACTTGATGGAAATTTGAGAACGCAGAAAAGATAAAGCTGGTAAAATAGACAATGAGATTAGAAATGTAACAAATAGATAATTGAAGAATAGAATATGGAATAAGCCTCCTGTTATATGTTCAATGTTTGTTAGTGGTAGTTGTGCGATGTTTGTTTTCATGTATGTTTGTAGTGTATAATGAAAAGAAAAAATAATAAAAGTGTACCTGTGGGTTTGTTTTTTTTAAACGCAGGCGGTAGAGGAGCCGTACCCACTGCCCAAAGACATTGTCCAGTTCTTGAGGATGGCCCAGAAGCTGCAGATAGAACTTGCGCCCGCTGGCCAGGCTCACTTTCAGCTGGAACCGGCTCTCGTCATGCACATACAGGCGGACAAACTTCAGAGGCATAAGCCTGTTGGGGAGGAGGAAGGTAGGCATGTAGATCAAGAGATGCAAAAAGCAAACCCCTCCCCTGTTACCCCGTGTCAGTTGGTGACTGCACTCTCTATTATCCCTGTTGCCCTGCAAGGTTAATCTAGTGCTTGTGACAACCTAAAAAAGCCCATAAAGGCTGTCTCTTCCCATGCATTCTACCATGACCTAAAAACACACTCCTGACATTTTCTATCTATAGAGCAACTGATAGCCACGAGAATACAGGGTTCTCTCAGCAGATGCCCCTCATTTGTGGCCTACCCTCCACAAGCACCAAAGCCAGAGGCCCTCAGGACTGTCACTCGGAGAAATAAATCTTAGCTAATTCATCCTCTGCATTTCAATGGCTCAAATAGTTTTGTCTATAAATGTGCATAGGAAGAAAAGTCATCCTGAAGAAGGGGTTTTTCAATTTGGCTGCATTCAGTCACAATTAACAAACTGGAGTAGGAACCATGTTTATTACTGGGCTCAAACAGGTGTGCCTCTCACACATGCAGTTTCTGGTTTGGGAAGTCTTCTTTGCTCTAACTCTCGTTTGTTCTCCTCTTCAAATGCAGGAACTTTGACTAGTTTGGGTTTCTTTCTTTCTGGGTAACCAACATTCTACTGCTAGGGTCTTCCTGGTACCTGGATTCTAAACCAGAATCTTGGGCTGCAGTCACACGGAGCATTAGCCACGCTACTGAGATGGATGATAGGCGGATTTTCCGGGCACGATCACACCGCAACATCTGGGAAGCGTAGAGCTCCCATGGCGAACCCGAGGCTTCCCGCCGAAGATGCGGTGTTAAAAACTAGTACCTCCGAGGTACTAGTTTCTGGAAACCGCGGGGCAAGGGCTGGCATATGATCGCATTTCCGGTGGTAGTCCGTGGCATCCGGTGCCCACCCATGTCCCGTCGCAAACAGGGTTTTTTTCCCCAAGTCTCCACAGGATGCACACAAGCACCCAACGGCGCATGCGCACGAAGAGGAAAGTGAAAGTTCCATTGCTCCGCAGAATCGTGCATGCCGTTGGTGAGATCGCCCTGCGCCGGTTCTTTGCCGCGCTGCAGGATCATTGTATGATCGCCACCTCGCCCCTACCCATGGGACCTCGACGGGACCTGTGATCAGGTGGCTGCGCGTTATTTTGCTTCGGGCCAAACTGCCACGCTTCCCCCCTGCATTTTACTGCCTGTGTGACCGGGACCTTGATTTAGAATCCCAGTTGCTGGGAAAGAAAGAAGTTCCAGTTTGCTGAAGTGCTTGCAGTCAAACAAAAATGGTGCCAGACTGAAGCTTTCCAAAACCTGGAGGTCTCCTATATCTGTGTGCCAAGGGAGGAGGGAAAGAAATGTGTGAGTCCCAGAAGAAACCACTCCTGTGTTGGGAGGAAAACCAAAACTCTCTGGTTTATTGTTGACATCTGAATAGAGCCAGTGATTTAGATGAGGTGTTCCCTCCAGGGCCAGAAGGAGAACACCACTTGCAATTCCCAGTATCTACTTGTGTTATAAACAATGTTGACTCTGGGACACCTTTCTAACTGATCAAAAGATTTTCCCGTTGATATATCCAGGGCTATTTTTGGGCAGGAACTATCTTGAAAGACTGTGGGCCAGCTCAGAAGTGCAATGTTTCTTGTGGCCAGATAGTACTAGGAAGGGGCCATAGTTCAGTATAGGGTTGCCAAGTGCCATCTTCACCCCCAGCGGGGGACTTTGGGGGGCATCCCCGACATGATGACGTCACGTTGGGGATGTCCACCACCCACCCCCACCCGCCCGTGCGTCGGATCTCGAGAAACGGCAGTTCCCTGCCCTTAAAGGAGCCGGTGTTTCCCTTTTAAATGCAGGAGCCTGCGTTTCCCCTTTAAGAGCAGCCACGTTTCCCTTTTAAGAGCACGAAGCTGGCGAGATCGGGCAAGCTTGCGGAGATCGGGCTTGGGAGGAAACACGGGTTCCACACACTTAAAGGGAGAGAGATGGGTGGCTGTGGGTGTTGGGGGTGGGGCTTCCCCCGCCGGCCATCTGGCCAGCGGCGGGTAGAACCCCCCCAAAAAGGGGGACCCCTGGCAAACCGGGGGTTTGGCAACCCTACCCCCTGGCAACTCTGAGGTGGGGGGGCAGGGGCCCTGGAAGGATTAGGGAGGCATTTAAATACCTCCCCATGCCTTCCCCGGCCTGTCCAAGGGCCGGCTTGCCCGGGTGCCCCGCAGCTGCCAAGGGAAGCAAGCCCTGCAGCAAGCCAAGGGAAGGCAGTTTAAACTGCCTTCCCTTCCCTTCAAGGGGGGGCTTGCCCGGGCAAGCCATGGAAAGGCATAGGGTGTGTAGCCTAATATGCTAATGAGCTGTGATGTCAAGGTGTGGCCTAATATGCTAATGAGTCTCTGCTGTTGGGTGTGGCCTATTATGCTAATGAGTTCCGGCTCGGCTTTTCATACAAAAAAGCCCTGGACACATCCAATTTAATCTGAACAAGAATGGAATTGGATTGTTCAAAACTAGAACTGAGGGGCGGATTTGGTTTTACCCATTCTGTGCTTTCACCGAGAGCAGGGATTTCCTCTTCCCCCTGCAGGTGATATACCGGTAATAAAACCCCTAGATTTTACCTTCATACGTGTGAGGATATGAAAAGTGCACTTCCACAACAGCAGTGGCAGCCAGTGGGGCAGGAATAACCAGGAACAGGGTCTGCACCGATTCCTCTGCTCAGTCGGGCTGATGCCCCCCACCCCTTTCTTCCCACCACACCTGTGCAAAAGAACAGTGTGATGATGGTGATCATATCACCAACACACTACAGACATGTGTAGTGGTGAAGTGCGCGGACTCTAATCTGGGAGAACCGGGTTTGATTCCCCACTCCTCCACTTGCACCTGCTGATGTGACCTTGGGTCAGTCACAAGCTCTGGCACAGCTGTCCCTGAAAGAGCAGTTTGTAACAGAGTTCTCTTAGCCCCACCCACCTCCCAGGGTGTCTGTTGTGGGGAGGGGAAGGGAAAGGAGTTTGTAAGCCGTCCTGAGACTCCAAGTGAAGGGCGGGGTATAAATTCAATCTCCTCCTCCTCCCCTCCAAATGCCAAAACCTAAATAATCCAGAAACTAAGCCAGTCCAGCAGAGCACGGGGGTCATCCAAGAGCGCATTCCATAGGGTAGGGGCCACAACTGAGAAGGCCCCTACCCTGGTGACAGCTAACCATGCTATTCTGAGGCCAGACACCTGTAAGAGGCCACTAGATGATAACAGAAGAGAGCAGGGGACATTTACCAGGCATCTGTGAAGCCTGGAGAGGGCAGTCTTGGGACTTCAGTGAAATATAATTAGAGTTTCCAACTCAAGGTCGGGAAAGACTTGGGGATTTGGGGGGCGGAGCCTGGGGAGGGCGGGGTTTGGGGGAAGGGAGGGACCTCATGAGGGTATAATGCCACGAAGTCCACCCTCCGGTGTAGTCGTTTCCTCCAGGGGTACTGAGCTCCGTCTTCTGGAGGTCAGTTGTACTTCTGGAGATCTCCGGGCTGCGCCTGGAGCTTGGCAACCATGGGTGCAGTGCCATAGACCCTCCAAAGCAGCCATTTTCTCCTGCGGAACTGTTCCCTGTCGCCTTGAGGTCAGCTGGCAATCCTACCCCCTATGAGAGAAAGGCATCATTGTGCCCGGATGTGACGGTGACTCACTCAATAAGTTGCAGCTCCTCTCTAGGGACCAGTGTGGGTTCAGGACACTCACCGGTGCATTTCTCCTTTGGGTATTCAACGGGCCATGCCCTGGGCTGTATTATCCATAAGGCTGACTAGGGGCCCATCAATTTTATTTCATTTTTTGCTGAGGCACTGTTGTTTTCTCTTCAGAGTTGCTGGCCTATAACTTTAAATAAGCAAGGGTTCTCTCTACTGATAACGCCTGGGTTATAATTTCTGCTTTTTGCTACAGATTCATCTCTTTGTTCTGCAAGGAATTCTTCAGTCTGTTCCCTTTGCAAGGAGGGACCGGGATCACTAGCACTGTGCTCTTCTGGTGCTGTCTGTGGTTCAGCTTGTGATGTCTGCAGCTCTGAATCCTGAGGCCTCGATCTGGTAATGATATTTACAGTTTTTAATTGTGTGGCTAAATCATTCCCTAGCAAAATAGGAACATCTAAGTCTTTCCACACTCCCATATTCCATTTCCCCTGGTAGCCTTTGTCTATTATTGGGAGTCCTGCCAAAGCCAGTTCAAATTCTGGGCCACATATCCCCTTAGTTCTGTATGATTTTCAGGTTCAGGCTAATTCATTTTATTGCTCATAGACCCATAAGTCATAAGCATTTAAATAGACAGGGTATGATACAAAACACAACATATATACATACAGTACATTACAATTACAGTTATCATTTCACAAAATTAAGCAATTTAGTTACCAAATATATATATTAACTGGTTAAAAGAGTCAATTCATTTAATACCACCCAGGGTTACAAGTAGAAACTTTGCCACTGCCAATGCCACATTTGGATCGGTATCAACTAAGAAATTAGCTACAAGTTCCTGATTAGTAGCAGGGCTCCATTTTTGAATATACACTGAGATCCACCTGTCACAAGGGAGACCAGCTGAGCTCTGAGCAGGAGCAGGAGAGAGAGCTGTGAGAGAGGTGAGTGGGTTTCTTTTACTTGCTTTCAGCTGAGAGAATTCAGCTAAGGATATTTTGTGGGAAAACTGTGTTTTGCAGTGTGTGGAAGCACTTAAGAGTTCTTGCAGAGTCCTGGCTGATTGAGTGTGGGAGAGGAACGGGCATTGTTTGACTGGGATTGCCTGTAATTGAGAGGAAGTGGAAGGGGCATTGTTTTGCCTGTGATTGAGTGCCTGGGTGAATTTGAATTTGAATAGCTGCTGCCTGACCTCTGCTGGGGGAGGCCTCTATTTAAGGAAGCACCTTGCCAGAGGCACGAGCTAAAGGGCTCTTTGCCTGTGGCTCTTAGACTAGGGGCTCTGTAAGAAGCCCAAAAAGAGCCAGAAAGACAAGGCCCTAGGCTCTTTGTCTTTCCCGTAAAATAATTTGACTTTGATAACAAAAACCACATAAATACCAAGGGTTTAAAAGGGGGATTATATTTATTTATTTTAAAAAAATTATGAAGCCAGAATGCCAGCAGGGGGTTGGGGGCTATCCAGTGTTTTGCACGGAGTGTCACATGTATGACTATCTGCCCACTGGGCAGAAGTCTTGGGTGTGTCCTCGGTGCAAGGAGCTCCTGGTTCTCAGGGAACGTGTGTGCTCCCTTGAGGCCAAGGTGGCTGACCTGGAGAAGCAGAGACAGTCAGCTAGGCACACAGAAAAGACTCTCGGGGACTTGTTAGCTACGTCCCACTCTGGATCTGGCAGCCCCGCTGCTGTCAGGGAGCATGAGGGTCTAGGGGAAACAGGGCACCGTGCTGAGGATAAGGGGAATGTGCCCTCAGAAGGGACCTCTTCCCCAGCTGGTGAGCGGCTCTCCTTTTGCACCAAGGAACCATCCCTGAGCAGGGTGGGAGGGGGGCTCTTGGTAGTGGGTGATTCGATCCTTAGGCAGGTAGACAGCTGGGTGGCGAACCCGCGTACTGACCGTATGGTGACTTGCCTGCCTGGTGCGAAGGTAGCGGACATTACGCGTGTTTTAGATAGGCTGGTAGATAGTGCTGGGGAGGAGCCAGTGGTCGTGGTGCATGTCGGCACCAACGATGTGGGGAAATGCAGTCGTGAGGTCCTGGAGGAGAAATTTAGGCTGCTGGGCAGGAAACTTAGGTCCAGGACCTCCAAGGTAGCCTTCTCAGAAGTGTTACCTGTTCCACGCGCAGGGCCGGAGAGACAGGCAGAGATCAGGAGTCTCAATGCGTGGATGAGACGATGGTGTAGGGGGGAAGGGTTCAGGTTTGTTAGGCACTGGGATACTTTTTGGAACAAGAGGGAGCTGTACAGGCGAGACGGTCTCCACTTGTCCCGAGAAGGAACCAGGCTGCTGGCACTTAAAATCAAAAAGGTGGCAGAGCAGCTTTTAAACTGAATATTGGGGGAAAGCCGACAGGAGATGAAAAGTCTCTGGTTCGGGTTGGCTCATCTGAGAGAGGTGAGGGGGTACCGGTTGCTTTTCTACAGGGAGGTGGATTGAAATTGTCCACAGAGGCCATGGCTGGTGACATGGACTGCCGGACAACGACTCGAGATAGCAAGAGGAAGGATGCAGGCTTAACTTGTAAGGGAAATTACAGCTGTTTCTATACAAATGCTAGAAGTGTCCGAGGTAAAATCGGGGAGTTGGAGTGCTTGGTGTCGGAGGGAAAAATAGACATTGTGGGTATTTCTGAAACTTGGTGGGATGAGGAAAATCAGTGGGACACAGTGATTCCCGGTTATATATTATATCGGAAGGATAGGGGGGGAAGGGTTGGAGGTGGGGTAGCTCTGTATGTCAGAGAGGGTATAAAGTCTAGAAAGATTGAGAGGCTAAGTGAATTGGATTCGCTTCTGGAAGTTCTATGGGTTGAAATAGGGGGGCCAAAAGGAAACTTAACACTGGGAGTTTGTTATCGCCCACCAGATCAAAAGATAGAGGAGGATTATAAAATGATGAATGCCTTAAAGATAGCAACTAGACAAAAACACTGTGTAATAATAGGTGATTTTAACTACCCACACATTGATTGGGTCAATATGTGTTCTAGCCGGGAAAAAGAGATTGAGTTTCTAGACACTCTAAATGACTGTGCTATGGAGCAGATGGTCACGGAACCTACCAGGGGAGAGGCGATCCTTGATTTGGTCCTAAGTAACACTCAAGACCTGGTGAGAGATGTAAAAGTGATTGCACCGCTTGGAAACAGTGATCATAATGTTGTTGAGTTCATCATTTGTACAAATAGAGAATTGGCCAAAAAGACTCACACAACCATTTTTAACTTTAAAAGGGGTAATTTCTCTGATATGAGGGGACACGTGGGGAGGAAACTGAAAGGAAAAGTAGAAAGGGTCAAAACAATTGGGGAAGCTTGGGATCTATTTAAAACTACGATCCTAGAAGCTCAAAAAATATATATTCCGCAGGTTAGGAAAGGCACAAACAGGTATAGGAAAAAGCCTGCATGGTTAACAAACAGAGTAATGGAGGCTGTAAAAAGTAAAAAGAATTCCTTTAAGCAGTGGAAAGCTAGTCACAGTGAGGCTGATAAAACGGAACACAGGCTATGGCAAATAAAATGCAAGTCTGAGGTCAGGCAGGCAAAAAGGGAATATGAGGAGCATATAGCAAAAAACGTAAAAACCAACAATAAAACTTTCTTCAAATACATTAGAAACAGGAAACCAGCCAGGGAGGCAGTGGGGCCCTTGGACGACCAAGGGGTAAAAGGAGTATTGAAGGATGATAGGGAAATGGCTGAGAAGCTAAATGCATTTTTTGCCTCCGTCTTCACTGTGGAAGATGAGAAGTGCTTGCCCACTCCAGAACCACTGATTTCAGGAGGGGTGTTGAAAGACCTGAGTCAGATTGAGGTGACGAGAGAGGAGGTCCTAAAACTGATAGACAACTTAAAAACTGAAAAATCACCAGGCCCAGATGGCATACATCCGAGAGTTCTGAAAGAACTCAAATGTGAACTTGTAGATCTCCTGACAAAGATATGTAATCTTTCCTTAAAATCTGCCTCCATTCCTGAGGATTGGAAGGTAGCTAATGTCACTCCCATCTTTAAAAAGGGTTCCAGAGGAGATCCGGGAAATTACAGGCCAGTCAGTCTGACGTCGATACCGGGTAAATTGGTGGAAACCATTATTAAGGAAAGAATTAGTAGGCACATAGATGAACAAAACCTATTGAGGCAGACTCAGCACGGTTTCTGTAAGGGAAGATCTTGTCTCACTAACCTGTTAGTGTTCTTTGAGGGGGTGAACAAACATGTGGACAAGGGGGATCCAATAGATATTATTTACCTTGACTTCCAGAAAGCTTTTGATAAAGTTCCTCATCAAAGGCTCCTAAGTAAGCTCAAAAATCATGGGATAGAAGGACAAGTCCTTTTATGGATCAAAAACTGGCTAGTTCATAGAAAACAGAGAGTGAGTGTAGGTGGGCAATTTTCTCAGTGGAGGGTGGTAAGCAGTGGGGTACCGCAGGGATCAGTACTTGGTCCACTGCTTTTTAACTTGTTCATTAATGATTTGGAGATGGGAGTAAGCAGTGAAGTGGCTAAATTTGCGGATGATACAAAGTTGTTCAGGGTGGTGAAAACCAGTGAGGATTGTGAGGCACTCCAAGGGGATCTGTCAAGGATGGGCGAGTGGGCGTCAACATGGCAAATGGGGTTCAATGTGGCCAAGTGCAAGGTGATGCACATTGGAGCCAAAAATCCTAAATATAAATACACATTGATGGGGTCTGAACTGGCAGAGACTGAGCAAGAGAGAGATCTTGGAGTTGTAGTGGATAACTCACTGAAAATGTCGAGACAGTGTGTGACTGCAATAAAGAAGGCCAATGCTATGCTGGGGATTATTAGGAAGGGTATTGAAAACAGATCAGCCAATATAATAATGCCCCTATATAAATCAATGGTGAGACCTCATTTGGAATACTGTGTGCAGTTCTGGGCACCACACCTTAAAAAGGATATTATAGCTTTGGAAAAAGTGCAGAAAAGGGCAACTCGAATGATAAAAGGGTTGGAACACTTTCCCTATGAGGAAAGGTTAAAGCGCTTAGGGCTCTTTAGCTTGGAGAAAAGACGACTGAGGGGTGACATGATCGAGGTTTATAAGATTATGCATGGGAAAGAGCAGGTAAAGAAAGAGGTACTTTTCTCCCTTTCTCACAATACAAGAACTCGTGGGCACTCCATGAAACTGCAGAGCGGTCGGGTTAGAACGGATAAAAGGAAGTACTTCTTCACCCAAAGAGTGATTAACACATGGAATTCACTGCCACAGGAAGTGGTGGGTGCTACAAGCATGGACGGCTTCAAAAGGGAATTAGATAAGCATATGGAGCAGAGGTCCATCAGTGGCTATTAGCCACAAGGTATAGCTAGGGGCTCTGGGGCAAGTGATGCTCTGTCTTCTTGGTGCTTGGGGGGGGGTCAACAGTGGGAGGGCTTCTAATGTCCTGGCCCCACTGCTGGACCTCCTGATGGCACTGGTATTTCTGGCCACTGTGTGACACAGAGTGTTGGACTGGATGGGACTTTGGCCTGATCCAACATTGGCGTCTCTTATGTTCTTATGTTCTTAAGTAGTGTTTCCTCTAAGCTGAGTTAGTGTAAGCTAGCTCACAGTTTTTTAGCCACCGGCTCACACATTTTTGTCTCAGCTCAGGAGGGATGGCTCCAGAGCAAACTAATTAATGCAGGAGCCAAATCGCTTGCTCACAACTTTAATGCCAGTAGCTCACAAAGGAGAATTTTTGCTCACAAGACTCCACAGCTTAGAGGGAACATTGGTCACAAGCCATATCATATTTTCTGCAATCAATGAAAAAATGCCAAATTGTATCCAAATCACCTGAATTAGAAGAAGAAGAAGAGATTGGATTTATACCCTGCCCTTTACTACCCAAAGGAGTCTCAGAGCGGCTTACAAACTCCTTTCCCTTCCCCTCCCCACAACAGACACCCTGTGAGGTAGGTGGGGCTGAGAGAACTCTTGACAGAAACGGCTCTTTTTCAAGGACAGCTCTTGTCAGAACTACAAGTGGAGGAGTGGGGAATCAAACCCAGTTCTCCCAGATTAGAGTCCACGCACTGAACCACTGCACCAAAATGGCTCTACAATTACCTGTGTGATTTTCCAGGAAGGTACTGATCTTTTCTCACCAAAGAAGTGCGGCGATGCGGCGACGCAGCAGGGCTGGAACCAATTGGAACCGAGGCCAGTGCAGCAAAAACGTCGCACAGCCGTGGATTATGGGAGTTTCCCCAGAAGGAGCCGCTGCAGAGCCAAGCTGAGCCGAGACAGAGCCCACCGTGAGGAAGGCCGCAGAACAACTCGCCGGCAGGGTGCCTGGTAGGCATTCAACATCCCTTTACATGTGGCCCTAGGTAGGAAATGTAATAATCCCTGTAAACCGCTCAGAGCCTCCGGGATTGAGCGGTATAGAAATTGAATGTTAAATAAATAAAATAAAATAAAATAAATAAATGAGGCTGTTTTTATTTTTCTTGATGGGCAGTTGGAATAGTGATCCCCCCAAGTCTCCCTCAGTCTCATCAAGTAAGGTGGCAACTTCATCAACTGTTTTAAGCTTTTTGTCCCTAAGGAGCCATTTTAATTGTGACGGGACTTGTTGGTAGAACTGTTCTAATCCTGTCAACTGTCTAAAGGCTTTTCTGTTTTGCTCTGCTGTCAGGCCAAAACACATTCTCTTTCAATAGCTGACGGTCTGAGGTATCAGCACCCCTCATTTCAGCATAAATTTCACTCAGAGCACCACATCACTCTGATTCCCTGCTTCTCTCCCTCACAGCCCACCCTCAGCTGTCCAAACTGACTCTCCGACTGTCAAACTCCTGACAGCACCCAGTCAATGTTCCCTCTAAGCTATGGAGTCTTGTGAGCAAAAATTCTATTTTGTGAGCTACTGGCATTAAAATTGTGAGCGAGCAATTTGGCTGCTGCATAAATTAGTGGGCTCTGGAGCCCTCCTTCCTGAGCCAAGACAAAAATGTGTGAGCTGGAGGCTAAAAAACTGTGAGCTAGCTCACACTAACTCAGCTTAGAGGGAACACTGGCGCTGACCATTCAGAATACAGCAGCCTTCTGCCTGCGTTCCAAGGAAAGTTAACCTGGCTTCCCATTTTCCTGCTCTCAGAATGGTTTTATAAAAAACACCTCCATCACAGCAGCCATCATGTACAAGCACAAGTCAGGATTTCAAAAGAGTAAAGGAAGAACAATTGTGCTGTGAGAAAAGAGGTCAGCAGGTTTTATGTCAACTGGTTATCGGTGTCCGCTTGAAAACTGAAAGTGTGAATGATGGCATAAGCATAAACTCCCAATCCTGTCTCACTCATCAGATCAGACCGCAACAAGCGCAAATCCACAGCATCCCCCTTGCTCATTGGTGGTTCCACCTACTCAACCTACCCCCACCACTGGTCAGGTTCCCAGCATCCTTTTATTTCACTCACCATCTTCTCCACTTCTTCCTCAACTTTCCAACAGGCCCAATACTTTACCAAAGTCCAGGGCTATTTTTGAGCTGGAACGCATCGGAACAGCGTTCTGGCTGCCTTCTGAGCTCACCCTTCCCCTCCCTCCCTCCCTCGCCCCCAGCCCCATGGTCACCAGCGTGCCATTCTCAGCCACATCATGCATCCTCTTCCCATTACGCTGCAGCAGCCCATGGCAGGGCTCTCTTCGGGAAGGGGCAGCTGGGCGCATGGGCATGCATGCAGGTGGGGCGGCTTCCTGGCGGAGTGAGCAAGCAGGCAGGCGAGCAGCAGAAACCAAAGGCACTGGAGTTCAGCCCCTTCTTCCCCCGCCTGTTGACCACATCGCCAGAAGATGGCGAGAAGCACGCTGCGCTCCCGACTTCTCCACACCAAGAATGCCCCATGCGCCCTCCTCGCCCAGATGCATGTGGCATGCAGCCTGGGTAAGCTGAATACTTTCCTTTGCTTAACCCCGCCAGCCAAAAACTCGCCTCGACATCGAATGTGGGGTGAGGGAGAGGGAGGAAGTGGATCCAATGTCGAGGTGACTTTTTGGCTGGTGGGGTTAAGCAAAGAAAGCGAAAGTGATGGCGGGGGTGTGGGCTAGAGGAGGAGAGGCTCGTATGGGGAGGCCGGTGTTTGCCATCACAAGAAACTCGGGAAAACTTCCAGAAGCCACGGGACTCTCCAGCTGAAGGCAAAGATTCCTCTTGTTACCTCGGAAATTGAGCAAGCAGCCGCCGCTAGGAAGAAGACGGGGAAATGGGGGAGGGGATCGTACCATCTTCTTCGTACTGGTTTTCTCCAGCAGCTGCCGGTTTTCCCTTCACTTTCCTGAAATGAGGAGCTTCCACACACCCTTCTGTCTTTTCTTTTTGGTTTACTGCTGCCCCCTTTTGGCCATGATCCTGGCAAGTGTAGAGAAGAAGCTGTTTGGTTTAGGCTGCTTGGAACTGCAAATCAATGCGGCTGACTTAGTGCTGATGTTACCTCAGCTGAAGCAGTGATCCTGTGCTAATAGTTTCCATTGAACTTGGAGCTTACCTGCGAGTAAATCTGCATACGATCATGCTGCAGGTTTTCTTATTTCAAAGTTTTACTTTCAATAAATCCTGGGATCCTAGGAAAAGTCACAGTTACAGCGAAACCAAAGCAAGTTGTGTGGCATTTCTGGATTGCAGCCCATGTAATCATCCAACAAAGTGAGCTCTACTCCATCTAAGTTAATGCCACACTTATTCGTGAGTCCTTAAAATGTCACAAGATAATTATGCTGTCCGTGTCCTGCAGCTGTTGCTGTTTTTGTTAGCCACCTTAAGTTTGTAAGCCGCCCTGAGCCCGCTTGCAGGGAGGGCGGAGTAAAAATGCCTAAATAAATAAATATAAATAAATATAAGGTGGGGCATAACTATTTTAAATAAAATAAATGGTTTAGACCAGTGTTATTCACACAGTGGCTTAAGACCAGGGGTCGTTTCATAGAAAAAGAGCTAGGGGAACTCATTAGCATAACTCATTCGCATATGCAACCCCCCCTGACATCACCGGAAGTGTGTCATAAGGCCACACCCCCTGACATCACCGGAAGTGTGTCATAAGGCCACACACCCCGCCCCCAACGGTCCCGGCCGCCGCCGCCCTTGCAGCTCCACTGCCGAGCCCCATGAGGGGCCCGGCGGTGGACCTGCAAGGCCGGCGGGAGTGCAAGGAAGCCCCACGAAGGCCCTCCCTGGCCCCAGGCAGGCAGGGGTGGGGAAAGGCAGGGAGGAAGCAACTTACCCTCCCTCTTCTCCTGCCTCCTCCTGGCTGAATGAGGGCCAGAAGCGGGGCAGCCGGAAGCAGGGGGTGGGGCTTCGTCATGTGCCCCGCCCCCGTACCTCACCCGAGGGAACTGCGATCCCCCGCGATTCCCCCCGAAATGACCTCTGCTTAGGACACACACGTGGCTCTTTCATGTGTCACTTGTGGCTCTTGTGATCACTGCTCCCTGTTGTGGCACTTGTTCTGTCCTTCAAGAAAGTAGGTTCCCATCCTGAAACAGCCACCATCTGAGGAATGGGTAAGCTGCAAGCATCCCCGAGCTGCAGTTCTTATGCCAGGGTTGGACGTAACTGTGGTTCTTTTGGTTGATGGGAAGTGCAAACATGGCTCTCTGTGAGCTGCGGTGTTCTCTTTTAGACAGAGTTAGGCTCTGCTAGGGCACTGAAATTGGAGGATTTCAGTCCTCCTAAGGACTCCTAAGTCCTCCTAAGTTCGAGACCCGGGTGCCGCATGATGGAGTGAGCTCCCATCTCTAGTTCCAGCTCCTGCCAACCTAGCAGTTTGAAAGCAAGAAATTGCAAGTAGATAAATAGGTACCACTTCGGTGGGAAGGTAACATCGTTCCGTGTGCCTTGGTGTTTAGTCACACCGGCCACATGACCATGGAAATGTCTTCGGACAGCTCTGGCTCTTCGGCTTTGAAATGGAGATGAGCACCGCAACCCTGGGGTCGGATTTGACTGGCTTTCGAGCAAGGGAACCTTTACCTTTACCTTTAAGGACAATCAAAGGCAGTTCAAGGGGAATTGCTCCCATGGTAAGCCTTTTTTTAAAAAGAACTGTAGCCTATTTATTTACTTTTCTAAGTGCTGTGTTGGGATATCCTTTTAATTGCATGCTTATGAAATAATGTTTGTATCAATGTTGATATGTGTGCCTGTGGAACACATAAGATGGCAGTACTTACTGAAAATTAATTTGAAGTACCGTTGTATAAACAACATGTATATGCTCTTAATCCATCCTTCTAAACATGTCTGCCTCACTGAATTCATATAAGTCAGCTGGCAAATATGTCCACAAAAGTTACTAGCTAACATTTTTTTAGCAGCATGCCTGTCTATAAGGCCTGTATTATAATTTATGGTGTTACAGGAGAAACAAGAAGTGCTTTTGAGGTAGTGTTTACTGGCCGTAGGCACCAGCTCTTACCAAGTCTGTTGTACATGTTTAGAAGTGTGGTAGAAGGCTTTGTACACTTGGTCAGAAGTCCCACTGAACGCTGTAGGACGTGCTTCTAACACACAGGCTTTGATTGTACCACTACCACTGTATGTGTTTTCAGGTGTAGACATTTGTTATACCACATTGGGTGTTTCTTAAAATACAAAATGTCACATATTTATTTAAAGTACCAGAGTGTTTATTGAGATGTTTGCTTATGTTACTATTAATGTTACTTTTAAAATAAATATATTAATTATTAAAAGTATGGCATTGGAAACTTTTTTAAAAAATGTTTTTATTGGTTTTATCAAAACCGTTTTGACAACAAACAAGGTAAACAATAAGAAGCAAAAGGTGGGAGTGGCTGGATGACCACACTTCTGGTAACATGGGGTGTGGTCTAATATGCTAATGAGCTGCACTGTCAGGGGTGTGTTCTAATATGCGAATAAGTTTCAGCTGTTGGGTGTGGTCTAGTATGCTAATGAGTTCCTGCTGGGCTTTTTCTACAAAAAGTACCCATCAGTGAGTATAGCCTCTTCCTTCTCAAAAATGTTCACATTCCTTCTGCCAGTTCAGTTTTGCTTCACTCCCAAAGCAGCACTTGGTGCTGAAATTGCAGAAACGTAGCTTTTGGATTGTGGAACCTGGTTGAACTCATGGACCAGATCACGCCAGGCCTTCCTGTCTTCCGCCGTCCTCCGAAGTTGGCTCAATTTCATGTTCGTTGCATCTATGACACTAACCATCTCATCCTTTGCCGTCCCCGTCTTCTTTGACCTCCAATCTTTCCCAGCATCAGGGTCTTCTCCAGTGAGTGCTCCCTTCTCATTGGGTGGCCAAAGTCTTTGAGCTTCAGTTTCATTATCTGGCCTTCCAGGGAACAGTAAGGGTTGATTTATTTTAGGATTGACTGATTTGATCTCCTTGCAGTCCAAGGGACTCTCGAGAGTCTTCTCCATGTTGGAAGGAAGGAAAAGGCACAAAATGAGCCTGCTTAGAAAATAAATCAACAACCACCCAAATAACAGTGTTCCCTTTGCTCACAGGGAGATCAGTAATAAAGTCCATGGACACCACTTCCCAAGGCCTCGATGGAGTAGGGAGTGGTTGCAGAAGACCGGGAGGCTTGCCCCCCCTGGGTTTAGTTAAGGCACAGGTCTGACAGGATCGAACAAAAGTCAATCTAACACTGCCATTTTCTCCAGGGGAACAGATCTCTGTCATCTGGATATGAGTCATAATCAATGTTCCCTCTAAGCCATGAAGTCCTGTGTGCAAAAATTCTGCTTTGCGAGCTGCTGGCATTAAAGTTGTGAGCAAGTGATTTGGCTGCTGCATAAATCAGTTTGCTCTGGAGCCCTCCTTCCTGAGCGAAGACCAAAATCTGTGAGCCGGAGGCTAAAAAAATGGGAGCTAGCTCACACTAACTCAGCTTAGAGGGAACATTGGTCATAATTCCAGGAGATCTCCCGGGCCCACCTGGAGGGTGGCAACCCCGACTGCAACTGATCTCCAGGCGACAGGGGTCCATTCCCCTGAGGAAAATGTCTGCTCTGGAGGACGGATGCTGTGGCATTGTACCTCACTGAGTTTCTCCTTTTCCCAAACCCCACTTCCCTGGCTGGCTGGCTTCTCTCCTCCCCATGGGGACCCAAAGCAACTTACAGCTTTTCTCTTTTCCTCAGTTTTATCCTGACAAACCTGGTAGGGTTGCCAGCCTCCAGGTGGCGCCTGGAGATCTCCTGGAATTACAACCCAACTCCAGACTACAGAGGTCAGTTCCCCTGGAGACAATGGCTGCTTCGGAGGGTCCTCTACGGCACTGCCGAACCCCACCCTTCCCAATCTCCACCCCCTGATCTGCAGGAACGGACTAACCTGGAGCTGGCAGCCCTACCAGAATGGGAGGTAGGTTAGGCCGAGGGTGTGTAACTGACCCAAGAACACCCAGCAGACCCCCGTGGCAGAGTGGGGATTCGAACCTGGGTCTCCCAGACTGTAGACCGATGCTCTGACTACTACCCCCACGTCGGCTCTCAGCTCTCTGGGTCCTGCGTGTGTTGACTAGAGAAGCCCAGATGCTGCTTCTGCCCATCAGAGATTTAACTTTGAGAGCCCGGGAAGGAAAGAGCGGAAGACTGAAGTGTTCTTTTGCCCGCGGGGCACTTCCACACCTTCTTCCCCTCCATGTGCGTGCGCACCCCCCCCCATCACTGCCTCCACATCAAGATAAGAGCAAAACGAGGGGGTTATTTACCAAGCTCCGGAAAAGAGGGGATGGTTCCTGGCAAAGAGGGAAGACTGGAGGAAATTGCTTTTTTGAGGAGATGCTGCCACCAGGAGGAAACAAGGAGACATGGCAACATTGGACCAGGTAGGGAAACTGTGCCCTGATAGAGAACAAAGTCGGAGTCCAGTGGCACCTTTAAGACCAACAAAGTTTAATTCTGGGTATAAGCTTTCGTGTCTTAAAGGTGGTCTTAAAGGTGCCACACCACTGGACTCAAACTTTGTTCTATTGCTTCAGACCAATAGGGTAGGGATCCCAAGTCCTCCCGGGGGGCGGGGAAACCCCCGCCCCAGAGGCCCATTCCCCGGTGCCGCTGGATCGGGCCCCGGGGGGAACTCCACCCCAACGTGCACATCACCTGGAACTGTGGCCCCGCCGGACACGCTGGGGGCGGGGCCACAGCCATACAAGGGAAAACTCTATGGTTTTCCCTTGTATGGCCGTGGCCACACCCCCAGCGTGCCTGGCGTCCTCCCGTCACTTCTGGGAGATGTGCGTGCGGTGCACGCGTGCACAAGACGCCAGCCGGGAGCCCCCTGCTCCCGGCGAAGATAGACTTGGCAACCCTACAACAGGGCCTGAATCTGTGCTCTGCCATGTCAGCTTGCTTCCATAGGGTCTGGTGTGTGTGTGTGTGGGGGAGACGCTGCTTGGAATGTTTTCATTTCTGTTCTCTCGCTGTCTGGGTGGCGCTCCCCTATCTATATGTTTTATGTGCCTGACCTTGGTTCCTAGCTGTAACGCCATCTTCTGCTTTCTCCTCGATTGGCACAGTCACCCCTTTGAACTCGGTATATCTGTTCACCCCGCGTTTTCTGCCTTAGTCTTAACACAGAAGCTGAAGCAGAGATGCCCTGCCAATACTGTATCAATAAACTTCCCTTCTGAAGAAGCGAGTTGTTGATTCTGATTGTTGCAGGAGTCTGACAAGAGTGTTAAGTAACCACCACTTGATGTGTGTGTGTCACTGAATGGTAAGTAGAAGGCCCTGGGCAGCAAATATTCACTTCTGCCATCTTGCCCTCATATCTCTATTCTCAGTTTCTGCCTTCAAGTTACATTTAATCGTATAATATTTCTAATGACTTCTCTTTATATTCCTGTCTGGCTCAGCCCAATAGATGAGACATTGACCACTTTTGGTCTTTCCCCTCCTTGTTTAAACTTCATGGGGCTAATTTAGTGATCAATGATTGTATAAAGGATATTGATTTTCAAGAAAAATTGGCTAAAGCCCACGGTGTGTGTTCTCTTTTACTATGCTACTCAGCTCCAATGATCCCACGCCAATATCCATGTTATCTATCAATATTAACAGTTCCAAGATACTACCATGCATTTACACTGGCTAAACTTAATATGCTACCATCTGGACTCCTGTTAGGAAGATACAAAAACATTCCACCTAATTGTAGTTTTTGTCCTTGCTGAGTTAACCTGATTGAAACATTGGTTCATGTGTTTCCCCATGGTAGATTCCATGTACCAGCATGCTTGGATTCATTGGAACTTGTGTTGGCCGATTTTAAAAACCCTGTTCTCTGAGTAGAAGACTCTCCAAATCTTATTGTAAGGGTTGACCAAAGAACTGCTGTATCTGTGGCTAAGTTTAAGTTTTCTGCAATGGAAATATGGGCTGTGATAAAGTCCAGCGTATCATTTACTCAGATTCTAATCCTTAAATTTTATACACACACATGCACACTGTATATTGAAATTCTTTGTAAATAATTAATTTCATAATTTATTTCTGTATGTTCCCTCAAGAGCACTGAGATCGCTAAGTTTAAGTTTTCTGCAATGGAAATATGGGCTGTGATAAAGTCCAGCGTATCATTTACTCAGATTCTAATCCTTAAATTTTATACACACACATGCACACTGTATATTGAAATTCTTTGTAAATAATTAATTTCATAATTTATTTCTGTATGTTCCCTCAAGAGCACTGAGATCGGGGATGCTCCATCGTCTGGAAGTTCCAGCGCCCCGAGCTGTGAGGTTGGCCCATACTAGATCTAGGGCGTTTTCGGTGGCGACTCCTTCCTGGTGGAATGAGCTCCCGGAGGAGATCCGGGCCCTGCGGGACCTAGTGCAGTTCTGCAGGGCCTGCAAGACGGAGCTCTTCCACCAGGCCTTTGGGTAGGAGCCGCCG
>NW_015165381.1:31446-73319 GCF_001447785.1 Gekko japonicus
AAAAACGTCTCCCCCCCCCAGCGAAAAAGGCGAGGAGGTTAACCCTCTATTTGTACAAGCGAAAAAGAAAAGGAGGGGGGGAATGGACTGAGCGGATAGTGATGTTTTCCTTTGATGTATTTGAAACAAAGCGAGAAAAAGTTTTGTCTCTCTGGAGCACATTTTAAGAACTTTCTAAAAGTGAACAAAAAAGAAAAGATGTCGGAGCTGGGCAAAAGCGAGCGAGAAGAAGGGAGGGACTTCCGTCTGGGCGTTTGCTTGTGTGTGAGAGCCGGCTGCTTAATGTTTGGACTGTTTATGGCTGTGAATCTGACGGGATTTTTGTAAAACGGAAAAGTTTGAACTGTGACAGCGAGGAGTGCCTGGCAAGCGCTTATATAAGTCAACAGTTGCGAGGAGGACCCAGCAGAGAGTTTGGGAGCGGATAAAAAAGCGAAAATGAAATTAATACCATTCTCAAAGCCGGGGACCTCCTGAAATGGCACGAAAGGAAGAGGATTTATAGCGCATGAACTGAGAGTGTTAACAGCAACCCGAAGGACGATCGAACAAGCCGGAAGGAGAAGATAACAGAGGAAGCTCCTCCACGTCAGCAACACTAAAAGTACCCAGCACGCAAAGAAGCGGTTCTGAATGTGCCCAGAAGAGGCTTTTTTATTAACAGAAACTCAAAGGAACATTACTAACATACTAACAGAGAACTTCATGTGACCGGATTAAAAAAAAGAAGTTTGACAACACACAGAAGAAGCCCAAGAAGATTAATTGGACATTACTAACAGTTTAATTTACCAGTTTATATATCACTCAGCTTTCTCTTTCTCCCACTGTCTACCCTTCCCATTTCTTCTTTTAAGCGAAATACCTCCCCTTTTTAGGGGAGTCAATAAAATCGTTATTAAAAAAAAAACATTGTTGTTAGCTGCCCTGAGCCACTGGGTAGGGCGGGATAGAAATGGCAAAATAAATAAATAAATAATTCCTGTCCCCCCCCCTCTTCTGAACGGTCTGTGGGTCATGAGTTATTAAAAAAAAAACATTGTTGTTAGCTGCCCTGAGCCACTGGGTAGGGCGGGATAGAAATGGCAAAATAAATAAATAAATAATTCCTGTCCCCCCCCCTTCTGAACGGTCTGTGGGTCATGATTAACACTGACCAACTAGAATATTCTGGGTAGATCCAGCCAGCATTTTCACTCAGTATTGTCCGAAGCACCTCTTTCCTCCACTTCCTGACCCCATATGGCTTTTATCTGGGCAGGTCTCATGTTCCTCAGCATAGCCTTGGGAGGGGGGAGTCAAAAGGGACACACCTGCCCTTACTACCACCAGAAAAACTCACAGAATCCAACTCACTGTTTTGTCAGGGAAAAGATGTTTTCCTTTTCCCACATGTTCCCCGAAGAGCACTGTGTTCAGGGACCCAAAATCGGTTGGCCCTCCCAGGCCCTAAGGACGCCAGGCTGGCTATAGCCAGGGCCTTCTCAGTGGTGGCTCCATATTGGTGGAATGAGCTCCCAGGAGAGATCAGGGCCCTGCAGGACCTCTTACAGTTCCGCAGGGCCTGCAAGACAGAGCTCTTCCACCAGGCTTTTGACTAGGGAGCCGCATTACACACTGAGGAGTGTCCCTGTGCCCTGGTTTCATTACCTTCCATCTTCAGCCTGTGCCCACTGCACAAGAAGTCGAGTAAATCAAGCTGGCGTGAACACCATCATGAACATACTGTGGCCGAAGTAGTATTTTGGATGTAATCTTCTGCTCTCACTTTTATTAGATCAATGTTCCAGTGTTTTAGGAGAATTTTAATTGAATGTTATGTTATTTTATGTTATGTTTGTCTATGATGGTTTTAATTGTATTTATATGGAATTTTATGTAAGCCACCCTGAGCCTGCCTCGGCAGGGAGGGCGGGGTAGAGACCGAATTAAATAAATAAATAAATAAAACGATTGGAAGAAAACAATTCTAAATCTTTTTTTCCCCCTTTGAGACGCTGAGCTGCAGACCAGAAAGTCGGTAGTTCAGCAGTTCGAGACCCGAGTGCCGCATGACAGAGTGAGCTCCCGTCTCTGGCCCCAGCTCCCACCAACCTAGCAATTCGAAAGCAAGAAATTGCAAGTTGATAAATAGGTATCGCTTAGGTGGGAAGGGAACAGCATTCCGTGCACCTCGGCGTCTAGTCATGCCGGCCACATGACCACGGCGAAGTCTTTGAACAGCGCTGGCTCTTCGGCTTGGAAACGGAGATGAGCACCGCAACCCTCGAGTCGGATTCGACTGGCTTTCGAGCAAGGGAAACCTTTACCTTTACCTTACCTCACTCTCAAAACGGGGCTTGGACAGGTGGCTTCCCCAGCAACCAGACCTGGCTCTGAGCAGCCCCACCGCATGTGAAGAAAGGTGTGGTGGATTTCAGGGGCGGTGGTTGACCGTTTAACTCCTAAGGAAAAGGAGCCCTGATCCTCCGTGTGCTTTTCATACAAAATAGTTGGTATATTAGATGCATTGTGGAAAGATCAAAGCCAATCCTCCTCTGGAAAGAGCCTTTCAAGAAGCTTATTCCTCTCTTAGACCCTCCCGAAAGGTGACCTGGTAGCACCTGAATACAAGACCTCCACTCACCCATACCTGCTGGAGAACATCAGCCTATAATAAAGACCTTGACCAGGTGTGTGTGTGTGTGTGTGGGGAAATCACAGTACTTTGGGCCCCCAAACTAGAGCATCGAGTAGTCCCTAACTTCACAGTGTGCACGCACACGAAAGCTTATACCCAGAATTATACTTTGTTGGTCTGAAAGATGCCCCTGGACTCAAGCTTTGTTCTTTCACAGATACCAGCCATCCTTGAGATAGACTATACAACAGGGTATCAACTTTATACATGACTAGCAGTAAAGCCCGTTGTGGAAATAAATACAACGAGATCTAGAAAGAGGCTCTGGGGGAGTGCTCTGGCTTTGGGCAAACAGTGTCATTTTGCTGTGGTGACCTCAGCAGGATATAATGGCAGAGTCCACTGTTTTTTCCAGAGGAACTGATCTCTGCTCCCTGAAGAGCAGTTGTAATTTTGAGTGATCTGTAGCCCTCACCCGGAAATTGGTATGTTAAGGTTGAAAGTGTGCGAATGGTCCGTAATCCCCCAGGCAGCTCTTAAAACATGTTCCTGGGACCTACACACCAGCAGACATTCCAACTGCCTTGCGGGGGGGGGAGTATGAGGTGTGGAATGGAGTGAAGTCCAATCAGCTTCCATATGCAAAAGACCTTGAAGGTTCCATATGCAACTGACATTCCAACTGCCTTGCGGGGAGGGGGGAGTATGAGGTGTGGAATGGAGTGAAGTCCAATCAGCTTCCATATGCAAAAGACCTTGAAACGCTGGGCGGGACTGCACAAAGCAGCCAGTCAACCCAGCCAGCATCTTCTGAGTGGCAGTTCTTCCGGCCTAACACTAAAGGCGGGCATTTTAGAATGTTCATATAGAATGTTCTTACTCAATTATATATAAGGAGAGATCAGTTGAAGGGATTTGAAACACCTTGAAGATTAGTTCTGGATGTCAGTAAAGGTTCCCTTGCTCGAAAGCCAGTCGATTCCGACTCTAGGGTTGCGGTGCTGTCATGATCCTGTCTCTCCCCCAGTCCAGTCCAGGAATGGAAAGGGAAAGGATCATGGACTGAGACCATGAGTTTTACACAAGAACCCAGGAGAGATAGTCTCTCTTTGGATTTAAGACACATGCCACCAGAACCTTTCAACTATAGTCCCTTCCAGTGCAGAGCAAGGTTCAGACTCTTCACTGGCCTCTGGGCTTATTCAAGAATACTCTTAGCAAGCAAGTAAGGTAGCACAATCTGGCAAAGCAGTTCAAGCAACAGGATTTAAGCTTGGAGCCAAGTGTACATCAATCAGACACAAGTTATAAACAGAATAAAGTTTATTTGACACAGAACTTGCAATTAGACTAGAAAAGACATTAAAACAAGAAATCCTATGGCTCTGTGACCCTTACTAAACATTAAAGATATTCATAGTTACCAGGGTAGTCCATAGTCAAGATAGTCCATTGGAATAAAGTCCACTAGGTCTCATCTTTGTCCAAGGTTCCAGCCATGTGCTTGAGAAATCCTTTGTTCTCTCCCAAAGAGCACAGGACGGAGATACAGCATTTCAGGGTACATCCAGAAGCAAGCCAAAAAGTGAGCTCCTCTCTCTGTGTTAGCCAATTTGAAGTCCAATCTCATTATGCCAGCTCTGGCCAGGTAGCCAACCACAATGAGACAGGAACTTTCCAAACTTGGTAAATGGGTGGGGGTAGGTTGGGAGTAGTAGTCATCCTCTGCGCAGTAAGATGATACCATCCCAACCCACCTTGGTCCTACGCGCCCTTCTACATGCTTCACTGAGGCATCTGGATTTATGGGGGCAATTTGGACAAATGGTCAAGCCATGTGGCGTCAGGGAATGAGGCAGATACATTCCTAAGGGGAACATGAAACTTCTAGAAATCACACAAGGGGAACATAAAACTATAGGGATCAATTTTCCTTTACAGGTGCTCATCTCCATTTCAAAGCCGAAGAGCCAGCGCTGTCCGAAGACGTTTCCGTGGTCATGTGGCCGGCATAACTAAACACCAAGGTGCACGGAATGCTGTTCCCTTCCCACCGAAGTGGTACCCATTTATCTACTTGCAATTTCTTGCTTTCGAACTGCTAGGTTGGCAGGAGCTGGAACTAGAGACGGGAGCTCACTCCGTCATGCGGCACCCGGGTCTCGAACTGCTGAACTACTGACCTTCCACAGCCTGCAGTTCAGCGTCTTAACCACTTGAGCCACCGCAGCTCCTTACAAACAGTAAAGAGCTGCCTTAATCCATCAGTATTCCTGATTCTTCCCTCCCATAACATCAGGCATACTTTGATTGCGATAGTCAAAAGGATCCCCTGGGATTTATTAATTGTACTTGGTTTAGTTTAGTTTAGTTTATTATTACGGTCTTAAGACCAACATACAATATAAACACAATATGAGAAAGAAGGGGGGGAAACGAAGATAATATACAGAATAAAAATCCAAATTTAAAAACTTTTAAAATGTGACTCCCGCAATCTAAGAATCAAGGCACAGAACTCAGCAACTGAATGTGTAATCGCTGCATTTTTCTCTGATAGAAGCCAGTGAAGCCTTGCTTGGTTTGTATTAATGTGACCAGGTATCCTATCAACTAATGGGGTAATAATTTTAAGACGAGCCTCTCTGTAGAATGGGCAACTGAAAAACATGCTCTACCGATTCAACTTTGCATGAAGTGCATGAATATAGCCTTTCAGGGTAGGGTTTTTTAATTGTACCTGCCTTGAATAACCACAGACGGGAGGGCAGAACGTCTGGCTAGGGCAAAGGCCCTTCTAGGGTGCGGTCAGATGGTGTGCTGGGAGCGAGTTAAACTGCTCTGGTCCGATGCACTTCTTTTTAACCTGGAAGAATCGCGATCACACTCACCTCCTTGTTACGGATCGCGGCACAGCCACATCATTCCCTGCCGTCCACATGGGTTTTTTCCCTCTCAGTCTGGCCATCTTTAGTATTGAAATTTTCGCGCGTGCGCAGAACAGCGATTTCCCCTTCAACCCAACTGCTGTGACGCTTCCCTTTAAATGTTAAAGGAACACTTCCCTTTACACTTTTACCCCAAAATTGGTCTCCCTGAGATCCTGAACTCGTCTATACAGCAAAACTAGGCACCGTTTAAACTTTGGTTTTATTACCACCAGGGCAAAGCTCTGCCCAAGCGCATATGGCTGTTCAAGTCCCACCGCGGCTGGGGTGAGCTCCCGGTCCTTGTCCTAGCTCCCGCCCACCCAGCGGTTCGAAAGCCCTCGGGCAAGTAGATGAATGGGTACCCACTCTTAGATGTGAGGGGGCACCTTCCTCCACAAACTGGAATGCAGCAGAAGCGGCAACAAAGCGACGGCGATGGATGGCGAATGGCGATCCAGCAAACATGGCGGCGGCTGACGGCAAAAGGCAGCAAGCGACCCGGACGGTGATTGGCCTGGAGGGTGCGGTGACGGGATGACGCAGCATGATTGGAGCCTATGAGGACGGAGACCAGCCGCTGCAGCCGTCACGCAGCCGTCACACAGCTGTGCGCTGCTCGGACCGTGCCTGAAGGAGTCGCTGCGAAAAAGATCAGACCTTCACTGAGAAACCGCTGCCTGGAGACCAAAGATCCCTCCACGGAAGGAACAACATAGAAGACCTCGGCTGCTCAGGTGCTCGGTAGGCACTAACCCTCCCCTGTACTGTGGCCCTAGTCAGGTGAAATTAAGAATGCTCTGTAAACCGCTCTGAGCCTTCAGGAAGGAGCGTTATATATTTGTAATATGTATATATGTATGTATGTATGTATGTATGTATGTATATCGGCAACACTTAAAAATAAAAAAAAATTGGCAGGCAAAAACCCAGTTTTTGACAAGAAACACAGTTCGTTGCATTTGTGTCTTTAATTACTGCAATTCGCTCTACGCAGGCTTACCCCTGAGACTGAGCCGGGAATTACAGCTGGTAGAAAATGCGGCAGCATGCCTACTGACATCGACGCCTGTGCGGGCTCACATTCGGCATCTGCTTTGTCAGCTGCACTGGTTGCCAGTTGAATACCGAATCCACTTCAAGGTGTTGGTAATAACCATCAAAGCCTTACACGGCCTGGGACCAACATATCTAAGGGACCGCCCCCTCCCATATACGCCTCGAAGAGCTTTACGCTCTAGTAATCAACATCTCCTGGTGGTCCCTGACTCAAAAGGCATCCATGGCCGGGGCCTTTTCTGCCTTGGCCCCCACCTGGTGGAACACGCTCCCCATCGAGATCAGGGACCTGCGAGACCTTACTCTGTTCCCCAGGGCCTGCAAGATGGAGCTCTTCCGCCAGGCTTTCGTTTGAGGCAGCAGACATCCGCATATGGCCTCTCTGAGATTGCTCTCTCCTACCTCCTGGCCACCCATCTGCCAGCAACCGGCCATATCCATCAGTATTAATGGGTCGGAATTTGCACCAGCAGCTATAACTACTGATCTTAAATGCTTATAATGTAATGTTTTATTGTGTTTTAAACCTTGCTGTGTTGCTTGAGATGATGTGACCCGCCCTGAGCCCGCTCACAGGATGGGTGGGATACGAATACAAAAAATAAATAAATAAAATAAATAAAATTCATTTATACTCTGCTTTCCTTCCCGATGGGGTTCCAAAGTGGCTTACATCATTCGCTCCTCTATCTTTATTTATTTATTTATGCTTTCAGCTTGTATCCCGCTCGAACCCCCCAAGGGGTCTCTGAGCGGCTTACAGTTACTCTTTATCCCTATCTATGGCCACATATAATCAGGGTGGGGACTGCCCTACTGGCACCCAGTGGAGGGACTTACTGTTCTTCTATCTCGGTTCGGCTTCTTGTTGGCTCAGCTTTCGGTTTTTCCGTCTCCTCTACTTCTCCTTCTCGTGGTCTTCAGCGTCGGCTATGATCGGTGGGCCTATCCGGCACATGGTTCGCGTCAGCGCGGCTCTAGCTCTGTCCATTTGGCTCCGCCGCGCCTGCGCCTCCACGTTCTTTGTGTCTCCTGGCTCCGCCTTCCGCCGATGTCCGATCCACCGCTGGTGTTGCACCTAGTCGCCATTTCGCTGCCCGCTGCCAATGCTCCATCAGCCCCCACAACGGGGAAGGGTGCCCCCTGCCACCTAGGGCAGGTACCTATTTATCTACTCGCTTTTTCGATGTTATTTATTGCTTTCGAACCGCTGGGTGGGCGGGAGCTGGGACTAGGGCCAAGTGCTCACCCTGGCCGCGGTGGGTTTCAAACAGCTGTAGCAGCTGTTTGCAGATGTTACCAGCAGGCATTTACCCGCCTGTGCCACTGCTCCCAACTTGTCCTCACAACAACCTGTGCGCAACAAAAAACCCCTCAAATCTTAGACAAATGTATCAAAATGTAATATAGAGGACACAGTCCAATGCAATTCAAATACTGTGATGGAATTAAACATAGAAAGCCATGTTGTACATCCAAAAGACACAGGTATTTTAAGAAATCTGGGACCACACCCGATCTCTTCCCAACTCATACACCAGAACTCTAATGACATAGAACACGGTCTTCAAAATTTAAATAGTCCCAAAAAGGGTTTAAAAGTTCACTGGAGTCTGGTGGACGAACTAGTGTAGGTTCCTCCAATATTCTTCTTTACGCATGAGCCAGCTGATAACAAGGTGCATTTTGGAGTGGAAGACTTTGGGTTCTGTCTTTGTGACGTGCATCTCCAATCAGAAGTTGACCGTGTGCCTGTAAGCAGCTGCAAATGGAATTTCGTGAGATGTGGTGAGAAATGGATGCAGAGGAAGACATTCTGTCCCGTCTTTGAGAAAGCAGTGAGGAAAATAAACTCAAGAGGTGGGAAGAATTTGTTTGCTGGACTGAAATTGGACCTCGTCCTCCTGCAAAATCAACAATTAGCATCTCTACATTTGAAGTTGGAATATTTGGGAAAGTCTCTATTGGAAGCTGGCATGTTCTGAATGGACTAATTGGCGGCACAGAGCACTTTAAATATCAGTGGACTTTCATTTTCACTGTACCTTTATTAGACTATGATTGAACTGAGTGTTGCACCTTACTAAGGGTCTTTCTACTGAACCTATGAATGATTCTTCTGTGGTACAACTTGTTGTTAATATACTTGTCATGATCTGGGCTGTGCCACCAGAGGCCTACTAGGCCCAGGGAGGCTGGCTAGCAGTAGGGGAGGCTGGGCCTACAAACCCCAGAAGGCCTTGGAAAGTTCTGGCACTGATTTTGACTAATAAGGAAGAAGAGGGCTGGGGAATATAAGAATTGGTACAAGTGGAAAAGCTGTTCTTCTTCCCAGGGAAAAGGGCCAGAAGAAAGTGTCTGCTGTGGGGAGGAAACCCTCACCCTAAGGAAAGGGTGAGTAGTTTAAGGCCACTTGAGATAGTGAGCTAGGGACAGTATATATTTAGATATGTTAGGGCATTTGATTCCTTTTCTTTTCACCCACTTGCTGTTATTATTCCTGCACCTTGTTTTCTTGACCACCTATAAAATAAACCTTTTCCTTGTTGTGTACTCTGCCTGGTCCTCATGCCTATTATTCAGCCAAAAGGGAGGTCTGGAGGCCTTGGGAGGGTGCTCTGGGTCTTATCAAGGGATCCTAAATCAGAGTGGGACACCGGGCAAGCCAGCCCTTGGACAGGCTGGGGAAGGCACGGGGAGGCATTTTAACGCCTCCCCCATCCTTCCAGGGCCCCCATGGCCTGCCTGCCTCGGAGTCAGCTGGGGGGTTGCTCTTCAGGCCTTCCCTCTGTAGCCATGCACACCGAGATTTTGGCTGTAGTGAGCGTGGCCAACTCTGAAGCTAGCCAGAACTCTGTTCCTGTGCGTTCCTGCCCAAAAATAGCCCGGATTTTAGAGCTTCATGGGCTAAGAAAAAGAAGTGTCTATTGTTTAACTAGGGGGATAGGACTTTGCTTGGGAAAACCCAACCCATGAGTCTTACCCCAATTAGATCTTTATGACGAAATTAATGGAACCAATAATCATGCTTTTGTTTGCCTATGTCATTTTGAGTATAAAATGCTATGTCACCCATTATAGCTTCGGGAGAGTTGGTGGGTATTTGAGGGTCCAGCACCTTGTTACTCTGTACTCTTCCCTTTAGTAATTAATAATTTTTTTTAGTGTTTTCTCCTCTACAGGACTGTTGTCGTGTTTCTCAAGTTGGGTTGGGAAAACACAAGTAGAGGCAGAGTTCCTGTCTCACAAAAGCAACGAGCAGACAAGGGGAAGACTGGAATGTTTAAACAGCCAACAGGTCAGGCAGACTCCAGTGGCCTCCTGGAGTGCTGGAGACCTGGACTGTGACAGCAACAGACTGTGGATATGGGACCTCTCCACTGGACGAGCCTCCACCCACCACCATCGTTGCCAGAGCCCAAGTCCGAATCAAGCTCAGCATCCTGCTGGAGACCAGGGGCCATCTTGGGCAGTGGCCTACCAAGAATTCTCCCAGGATGCTAAATGTCAATATACTCCCATTAAGAAAGAGGTATAAAAGAACATAAGATGAGCCCCGCTGGATCAGACCAATGGTCCACCTGGTCCAGCATCCTGTCTCACACAGTGGCCAACCAGTTCCTCTGGAGGGCCAACAACAGGGCAGAGAGGCCGAGGCTTTCCTCAGTAAGAACCTAAGAAGAGCCCTGCTGGATCAGGCCAGGGGTCCATCTAGTCCAGCATCCCGTCTCACACAGGGGCCAACCGGTTCCTCTGGAGGGCCAACAACAGGGCATGGAGGCCGAGGCCTTCCCCCGAGAAGAACATCAGAAGAGCCCTGCTGGATCAAACCAGGGGTCCATCCAGTCCAGCCTCCTGTCTCACACAGGGGCCAACCAGTTCCTCAGGAGGGCCAACAACAGGGCATAGAGGCCAAGGCCTTCTCCTGATAAGAACATCAGAAGAGCCCTGCTGGATCAGACCAGTGGTCCATCTAGTCCAGCATCCTGTCTCACCCAGGGGCCAACCAGTTCCTCTGGAGGGCCAACAACAGGGCATAGAGGCCGAGGCCTTCCCCTGATGCTGCCTCCTGGCTCTGGGATTCAGAGACTCAGTGCCTCTCAATGTGGAGGTTCCGCTCAGCCACCATGGCTAGTAGCCATTGAAAGACTTATCCTCCATGAATCTATCTAATCCCCCTTTCAAGCTGTTAATTCCAATCGCAATCAACACATCATCTGGCAGAGAATTCCACATTTTACTCCCACTCTGTGTAGAGTGGCATTTCATTTTCTCCATTCTGAACCTACTGCCCATCAGCTTCATTGGATGCCTTCAAGACCTAATATTTTGGGAGAGAGAAAAAAAATGTACCTAGCTCGCTTACCCTAGTATGAGAAAAAACGGTATTCAGAGGGCGGGAAGGAGAGAAGCTGGCCTCCGCTGCTGCTGACGCTTCCGGAATCCACACAGCAATGGTGTGTGTTGAAACCATTCTTCGGCAAATATCTCCTCTTCATGCAGAAACGCCGTTTTCTTCTGGGGCGGTGTCCCAGGCAAGACACTCCTACACACTATTTGTTAAATGCAGGGCTATTTTTGGGCAGGAACGCACAGGAACGGAATTCCGGCTGGCTCCCGAGCTGGCCACGCCCAGCAGGAACTCATTAGCATAATAGGCCACACCCAACAGCAGAAACTCATTAGGATTGGCTACATTCGGGGTGTGTGGCCTAACATGCAAAGGAGTTCCTGCTACAAAAAAAGCCCAGGGTTTTGACAACAAACAAGGTAAACAGAATAAGAAGCAAAAGGTGAGTGTGGCTGGATGACCACACTTCTGGTAACAAGGGGGTGTGGCCTAATGTGCTAATGAGTTTCTGCTGTTGGGTGTGGCCTATTATGCTAATGAGTTCCTGCTGGGCTTTTTCTACAAAAAGAGCCCTGGTTAAATGCAATCAACTCTTTGAACGAAACAAGCTTAAAGGAGGGCAGACAGGCAATGAGATGAATACCGAGGGTTTTGTTTAAAATTGTTAGTTTATCTCAGAAGACTGTACAAAGGACTCGTAAAAATAACATTCGTGCTTTTGCCTCAGAAAGCGCTCCAGAGGAAAGGTTTCTGCCTTTTGTATCCGCAACAAAATAAAAGGACAAAAAAAATATATCAGGAACCGAGAAGGGGGGGGGGGACACCCCACACAAACCGCAATTCTGTGCTTGAGATAAGAAAGCTAAAATAATGTTCAGCTGGCTTAAAATGACATCCACACACTATTGGGTGTATACATTCAGATGCTCCTAACTTTTCGGTTCTTAATTCAATTCAGTTTGGGTTAAGTTCCTCCACCTTCCCACAGTCATGCTGGGGAAACGGAGGCCCAGCCAGGCGCTGCTTCCAAGCCAACTCTTGGTGGGAAGGAACTGGGGCTCAGATGCTGCCAGGAGGAGTAGGAGCCCACCCCCGCCAGACCACCCGGAGATCCAGACATTGAGACTGTTTTGCCAATAGGTGCATGTGACCCACACAATCTCCCCCCCCCAAAAAAAAAATCCCTCTGCTCTGCAGGATAGCTCACTTTGGACTGGTCACCTGTGGGGACCCAGTGTACCAACGCAAGAGCAAGTCAGTGGTATTCAAGTGGTAAGATGGCACAACCAGATCTATTGCGCATGGCCAATGATTTGCTGTTCATGATCCTGACAACGGTGTTGTTGCTAAAAGGGACACTCTGACCGTGACCAGAAAGAAGAACAGAGAAGAAAGGAAACTCTAATGTGGAAAGCAAGCAGGTCCCGAATCTGCAAATCCCCCTTCCCCATCAAACCAATTAACAATGTCAGAACCGTCCTGCTTCTTTTTAAACCAGAATGACTTCAGGATGCCCTGCCCTTCTGACCTTGCCTCTTTGTATATTTCACATTCTGTTTCTTCTCGTCACCTTCCCTTTCCACGAACACGTACGTATCTCTCCTTCAAAGTGCTTTAGAAAGGAATACAAATCCAGCTTCTATGGAAGTTAATCACACGTATACTGAGTCTCCCCAACCCAAAAGGATCTTAAAGTAAAGGTAAAGGTTCCCTTGCTCGAAAGCCAGTCGAGTCCAACTCTAGGGTTGCGGTGCTCATCTCCATTTCAAAGCCAAAGAGCCAGCGCTGTCCGAAGACGTTTCTGTGGTCATGTGGCCGGCATGACTAAACACCAAGGCGCACGGAACCCTGTTACCTTCCCACCGAAGTGGTACCTATTTATCTACTTGCAGTTTCTTGCTTTCGAACTGCTAGGTTGGCAGGAGCTGGAACTAGAGATGGGAGCTCACTCCGTCATGCGGCACCCGGGTCTCGAACTGCTGAACTACTGACCTTCCACAGCCTGCAGTTCAGCGTCTTAGCCACTTAAGCCACCGCAGCTCAAGGATCTTATTTCCTGCCTATTAGAGAAGCAGATGTTGGGCCGCCTCTGAGCAGGATAAGTCTTCCGTCTTGGATGCCCAGCTTTCTTGCTCGAGACCCAAATCCCTACAACTAGAGTCACAGATACGCAGGAGGCTGAAGAGGGATCCGCTGGCTCGGCTTCCTCCGTGACCCGGCAGAGCCTCGTTGAAATCCTCAGACGTCGTCTTTCTTTGCTGTCCTGACGCCACTTCACTCTCTGAAGATCTGTAGATTGTACAGCCTGTTTACAGCACATGTTGCCTCCAAATAATTGGCCCTCTATATTTTTGCAATGGCTTTTAATTTTTATATACATACAGAAATTGCACCAAAGCTAGCAACCACCAAATCTGCTCGGTATTGTCCGAAATAATATTGGTTTAAAAATTTTAAAAGAGGGGCGCCGACAGGTGTTTAATGAGGCCAATTGGTCTAAAACGGGGAGGAAACCACCACCACCCGGAAACAGGCCACCGTTAGGCTGATTAGGTGGACACGTAGGGGATCCTATTTTTAGAAGAAAAGGTCATAACCATTTCTCAATCTGCTGATCAGCTCTGCTGAACACAAACACACACCGGTATGAATCACGATGGGAAGAGAGCTGCAAAACATTTGTCCAAATGATTATTACGGAATGTAAAGGTAAAGGTAAAGGTTTCCCTTGCTTGAAAGCCAGTTGAATCCAACTCTAGGGTTGCGGCGTTCATCTCCGTTTCAAAGCCAAAGAGCCAGCGCTGTCCGAAGACGTTTCCGTGGTCATGTGGCCGGCATGACTAAACACCAAGGCGCACGGAACGCTGTCACCTTCCCACCAAAGCGGTACCTATTTATCTACTTGCAATTTCTTGCTTTCGAACTGCTAGGTTGGCAGGAGCTGGAACTAGAGACGGGAGCTCACTCCGTCATGTGGCACACTCGGGTCTCGAACTGCTGAACTACTGACCTTTCACAGCCTGCAGTTCAGCGTCTTAACCACTTGAGCCACCGCAGCTCCAGATTACGGAATGACTCTACGGTAAAAAAACAACCCAGCCCAAATGTTATGGAGGTGCTAGCTTTCAAAGCAAAACCCAAAGAAATAGAGAGCTGGCTGGCAGGAAACACAGTAGTCGGTGTCAACGGCTAATGGATTCAAGAGCATCTATAGCTAACCTGTGCAGACTTCCTTTTATCATGCCACTCTTCCGACAGGGGTGAAAGATCACCGCCTTTCCTTTTCTGAAGATGCTACGTAGTGTGTGGGCTACCAGAACATGCGTTTGCCAAAGAGCAAGAAAACGGTAAAAAAGCAACTTTATGAGATAATAACTGAGCTGATGTTTCAGGTTGCCCCCCCCACACACACACACAGCTTTCTGACCACTACCAAATCTACTCAGATTTGAGACTGGGAAAGCATTCCTATAGTTTCTCAGGGCCAGACTCAAACGTTTCAAGTGGCAGTCTATTGTGGTGGCAAGAAAACAGAGGTGGTTGTGCCAACTCTCTCATTTTACATGCTCTGGCAAAGGCCTCCCAGAAAACACCCCAAACCTCTTCTCATTCTGCTATGAAACGCCTCCCAGAGTAGCAGATTCTTCATCTTTCTGCACACCGGTGTTCTTTTCATGTCTCTCTTACCAGTCTGCATCCTTGAAAACAGGGGGAAAAAACCCTTTATACTCCAAATATTACCAGAACTTTATTTAAGCAATCTTTCCTGCTGTCCGGAGGACCGAACTGTAGTCACGTCAAAATTGCTGTTGGTGGAAAATGTCATACCGGGTAGGTGTTCTGAAGGAGGGATCGGTTCCTTCTCTCTCCCCACTCCCCAGTGAGAGTTGCGGAAGGAGGATAATCGGCCCACAAGCGGCTAAGCGGACCCAAACTCTCCTCAGTTCCGTTGATCCCTGCTGCTTGTTTGGAATGGCTGAAGGGTTCCCTTCCAAATACGATTCAGAACGACGGGGGCGCTTCTAATGGGAAAAGGAGTTCCTAATCCTGCAGAAGTATCGAGATTCTCCCGCCTACCAAATAATTAAACATCTCTATAAATTATCAACTAAGGTTTCCAAATCGTGGGAAATCCATCTACCCCACCCCACCCCACCCCCTGGTCGCTGATGCACATCTTAAAAAAAATTTTTGATTAGCCCTTTCAACGAGCAATTCAAAATCCCCCCCGAAAAAGTTTTCGGTTTAAAGTGCATTTGCTAGAAAACTAAACGTCACCCTTGCGACGGGCTCCTACCTTTCCTACATCTCTTGAGTTTTTGAGGCTGGATGTCCTTCCTACCCACAGAATAACCTACAAGTACCTTTTTAAAAAAAAATCTCAGCATTGTCTGCGTCGTTACTTTTCTCGAGAGGGAAAAATAAATCAATTTGAGCTCTCCCTTGGGTCTCTCTCTGTAAAGCTAAACTCTGTCTGGGATCCAAGTGTCGGCTGGTGGGGTCTTGTCAGATCTTGGAATCCGGTACAAGAGGCGCCCGTCGAAAAAAGAGCCATTGTAGAACTGCATCCCCCCCACAGAGGCAGACAAAACAAGGGGGAACCGGGTCCTCAGCCCGATCTCCCAGAACTCACTAACACCCTCCCACACCGAGTTCAGTACTTGTTGATCCCAAAGATGCGGACGCCGTGAAGCTGGGGTAACTTCGGGATCAAGACGCTCATCAAGGAGATAGTGTTGATGATGAAATGCGTCCGGTCGTATTTCGTGTAGAAGCTGGTGAGAAAATAGCTGCGGAGGAAAAGGAGAGAAGCGGGTTTGTTTCGGTACGTTTGACCCCGCTCCACTTCCCCAAGGGGACCCCAAAGCAGCTGACACTGGAGCCAGCCTTGGTGTAGTGGTTAGAGTCTGGGATTAAGCTCTCGGAGTCCCAGGGCTGAACCCCCACTCTAACGCAGATGCTCGCTGGGTGGCCTTGGGCCAGTCACACACACTTCCGCCTCACCTACCCTTACAGGGTTGTTGTGAGGATAAAATGGAGGATAATGTATTGTGTACAGTTCTGGTCACCACACCTCAAAAGGGATATTAAAGCATTGGAAAAAGTATAGAAAAACGCAGCTTGAATGATAAAAGGGTTGAAAGTGGAACACTTTCCCTATGAAGAAAGGTTAAAGCGCTTGGGGCTCTTTAGCTTGGAGAAATGACGGCTGAGAGGTGACATGATTGAGGTTTATAAGATTATGCATGGGATAGAGCAGGTGGAGAAAGAAGTCATTTTCTCCCTTTCTCTACAATACAAGGACTCGTGGGCACTCCATGAAATTGCTGAGCGGTCAGGTTAGAACGGATAAAAGGAAGTCCTTCGCCCAAAGAGCAATTAACACGTGGGATTCACTGCCACAGGAAGTGGTGGCGGCTACAAGCATGGACGGCTTCAAGAGGGAATTAGATAAGCACAAGAAAGAAGACCCGCGAAACTTGCGGGGGGGGAGAGAGAGAGAGCGAGAGAGCAATAACAGTTAGTCCCTTCCCTCCCACCCCTTTTTTGTCTCTCACTGGACCACACAGAGGCAATGGTGTGTGCCTCTTAGCCTCCGGGGACCTCCTCTCTGGGGAAGAAGCTGGCCGTGTTCTGAAGAGACATTTCCGCATGGTCATGCAAGCAGACAGAACAATTTTCTCTCCTCTGCACTGCTGGCATTTCTGCTAGCTCTTTTTCCTACCTGCTTCGCATGTGGGAATGATGTGGATTTTTCACTCTTGTGTAGGAAGGGACTTTTGATTCTGGAAGCTCTTACAGGATGCCGCAGACGCGGCGGCAATTCGTACTATTTATTTCTATTTAAATAAAATGCCTGTCCTAAATAAACTCTATTGGCCTTGCAAGAACAGACCCTTGGAGGCCTGAAGGGGCAGTGTGAGAGCCACTGCGCTTGGCCGCCCGCTCCCGCTCCGTGGGACTTGCGAGGAACTCCGGCCGGCCCGGGGGTTCCCCCCTCCAAGGCCTCGGCCACCTAGCCTCAGGTCGGGTCCGTGTACAGTCGGCCCTGACCCTGAATCGGCTCCTTTTGGGAGGGCAGGGAGGGAAGCCGCGGCATTCTCCCGCCGCCCGCCCGCTGCCCTGTGTGACAGGCGGCGGCTCTCCCTCCTAACCGGCTTATCCGCCGCGGGCCCCCCCCCGGTGTTTCATTAGCATGGGTTGCTCGGGAAGCTGTCGATGCCTGCGCTGCTCTCTCCCCCCCTCCGAAGCGGCGGCGGACTTCGCAGAGCGTTCCCTGCACATGCGCAGGGGACGCTCTGCCAGTTCCGGGGGGATTTAAACATCCCCCCGATTTTTTTTCAGGGTTTCTGATTTTTGTGCCGACGTGGGGATCACCCCATGTGTGCCCAAAACTCTCCCTCCCCCCCAGGTCCCCCCGATGTGCGGATTTAAGCATCCGCACACCAGGGGGCGACTTCAGTATTAGTATATAGATATGGAGCAGAGGTCCATCAGTGGCTATTAGCCACAAGGTATAGATAGGGGCTCTGGAGCAAGTGATGCTCTGTATTCTTGATGTTTTTTGGGGGGCAACAGTGGGAGGGCAACCAAAATGCTTAGGGGGTTGGAGCACCTTCCCTATGAGGAAAGGCTGAAGAGCCTCGGACTTTTCAGCTGAGAAAAGTGGCAACTAAGGGGGGATGTTGTTAAGTCAACTACTTAACAATGAGTCAGAGTCAAATTTCAGCAAGTGATTCAGCTGTGTTGAGCAACGCGTAACACAACTAGAACAGAACAACCAGAACAGCTTTTGCATTGTGGCTGTGCTTTTTTTAAACTCTCCCGGCTAATGTAGCCACGCCCTACTGTACATTACAACCAATAGGATTGTCAAGATAAGGTCCAATCACAGACGTTCCCTCTCAGGGAACTGGATGGTAGGTGATTGGTCAGCTCTTCCTGGGCTACCAATAGGGATTGCAAGATTAGGATCCTTGCCCAGGATGAAGCTTTACATGGTGTTTCAATGATTGAGTACAAACACCGTTTTTCATTAACTTGAATACCCCACAGATGTGATAGAGGTTTATAAAATTATTCACGGGGTGGAGAGAACTGACAAAGATAAGTTTTTCTCCCTCTTCCACTGTACTGGAACTTGAGGGCATCCAATGAGACTGATAGGCAGTAGGTTCAGCAAGGACAGAAGGAAATACTACTTTACACAGAGGGTGATTCAAATGGGGAATTTGCTGACACAGGGTGTAGTGGTGGCCACAGGAATAAACAGCTTTAAAAGGAGATTAGATAGATTTACGAAGGATAAGTCTATCTGTGGCTACCAGCCAGTGTTCCCTCTAAGCTGAGTTAGTGTGAGCTAGCTCACAGTTTGTCAGCCTCCGGCTCACCCATTTTTGCCTTCGCTCAGGAAGGATGGCTCCAGAGTGTTGTGCGCATTTTATGAACCACTTTGTACTCTGCCACTGCCTAACAGGTTTGACTTGGTAGGTGTGCTTAGCACTTCCATAATGCATATGATTCTGACATCATGAATGTATTCAGGTATTAACTTTGGTTCATTTGTGACTGTTGTTTGAATGCATGCTGGGAAGAAGGCTGAAATGCTGATACACAGTTATGCTACCCATGACCTTGCTTGTTCTGGCCAGCTACAACTGCGCATGTTTCTAATGTGAGTTAACCTAGCTAGAATGAAGAACAGTAAGCACTCTGTAACCATATCAGTTATATAGATACAACATGCAACTTCATATAACTCTGTTTTATTTCTCTGATGTAATGTGAAGTATAAAATGCTATTTCACCCACTGTAACACTTGAAGAATCTGTTGGGTATTCAAGGTTCCAAAACCTTTGAATCTGTATTCTTCCTTATTAATTAATAAAAAAAAAAATTTGGTTTCCAACTCTACAGGACTGCTTTTGTGTGTTTTCTCAAATTGACCTGGGCAAACACAATCAGGGACAGAGGTTTTGTCTTACAAGAGCAAACTGATTTCTGCAGCAGCCAAAACACTCGCTCACAACTTTAATGCCAGCAGCTCACAAAGTAGAATTTTTGCTCACAAGACTCTACAGCTTAGAGGGAGCATTGTCCACCAGCCATGGTGGCTGAGGGGAATCTCCACATTCAGAGGCAGTAATCTTCTGAATCCCAGAGCCAGAAGGCGGCATCGGGGAACACCTTGGCCTCTGTGCAGGCACATAGCCACGGAAGCATTTGAGGGCAACGCCCCCAGCAAATTAGCCCTTCCCCCTCACTGCTCATTCCCCCCTCCCCATCCCTCGCAAGCTAGCATGAGCTGCCGTCAGTGTTCCCTCTAAGCTGAGTTAGTGTGAGCTAGCTCAGTTTTTTAGCCTCTGGCTCACACATTTTTGTCTCAGCTTAGGAAGGATGGCTCCAGAGCAAACTCATTTATGCAGTAGTTCAATCGCTCACTCACAACTTTAACGCCAGTAGCTCACAAAGTATAATTTTTGCTCACAAGACTCCACAGCTTAGATGGAGCATTGGCTGACGTATCTCTTTGTTGCACCCAGCTGGGCTTTGCTGGGATCTGTTTGGCTCTCCAAAGCGGAGTGGGGAGGGAGCGGGAGGCTGGGGAGGGAGCGGAAGGCTGGCGATGCAGGCGGGCCGTCCTCTCCTGGCTGCGCAGGTACCGTGAGGGCCTGGGGCGGGCCATTTTCTCCTGGCTGGGCTGGAGAAGGGGCAGCTACAGACTCTCAGAGCCGATGGTGAGAGTCGGTCGCTAAGGAAGGTGGGCTGGCTAAGTTCAGCACGCTAGCCAAAGCGTGCCCCTTCCGGGCCACCGATGGGCAGAACAAGGTGTAGTGGTTAAGTGCATGGACTCTAACCTGGGAGAACCGGGTTCGATTCCCCACTCCTCCACTCGCACCTGGCTGGATGACCTTGGGCAAGCCGTAGTTCTGATAAGAGCTGTTCTTGAAAAAGAGCAGTTTCTGTCAGAGTTCTCTCAGCCCTGCCTACCTCACAGGGTGTTTGTTGTGGGGAGGGGAAGGGGAAGGAGTTTGGAAGCCGCTCTGAGACTCCCTTGGGTAGTGAAGGTGATCCAGCAGAACTTTTCTTGTTCTTAATCAGAGGAAGGCCTCGGCCTCCATGCCCTGTTGTTGGCCCTCCAGAGGAACTGGAGACAGGATGCTGGACTAGATGGACCACTGGTCTGATCCAGCAGGGCTCTTCCTATGTTCCTATCAGGAAAGGCCTTGTCCTCTATGCCCTGTTGTTGGCCCTCCAAAGGAACTGGTTGGCCACTATGTGAGACAGGATGCTGGACTAGATGGACCACTGGTCTGATCCAGCAGGGCTCTTCTGATGTTCTTATCAGGGGAAGGCCTTGGCTTCGATGCCCTGTTATTGGCCCTCCAGAGGAACTGACTGGCCACTGTGTGAGAAAGGATGCTGGACTAGATGGACCACTGGTCTGATCCAGCAGAACTTTTCTTATGTTCTTAATCAGGGGAAGGCCTCGGCCTCTATGCCCTGTTGTTGGCCCTCCAGAGGAACTGACTGGCCACTGTGTGAGGGAGGATGCTAGACTAGATGGACCACTGGTCTGATCCAGCAGGGCTCTTCTGATGTTCTTATCAGGGGAAGGCCTTGGCTTCGATGCCCTGTTATTGGCCCTCCAGAGGAACTGACTGGCCACTGTGTGAGAAAGAATGCTGGACTAGATGGACCACTGGTCTGATCCAGCAGAACTTTTCTTATGTTCTTAATCAGGGGAAGGCCTTGGCCTCTAGGCCATGTTGTTGGCCCTCCAGAGGAACTGGTTGGCCACTGTGTGAGACAGGAGGCTGGACTAGATGGACCACTGGTCTGATCCAGCAGGTCTCTTCTGATATTCTTCATGTTCCACCTCCAGTTCTCCTGGAATTTCCCAGCCTGGTGTTGGTAACCTTGATTCTAGATCTCGCCTTGCTTTTACTGCACTGCTTTCTACCTTGGCAATCCCACTATACATTGCCTAGGCAGTTGTGGCTCATGTGGTCTACTGATTGAGTGACCCGAGTCCAATGGTATTGCTCCTTGTTGTTGTTCAGTCGCACAGTCGAGTCCGACTCTTCGCGACCCCATGGTCCTTGGATATCCCCAAACTGCACAATGGCCCCGCGTTTCGTTCTGTAGTTGAGTTTCAGTGAGAAGAACCAGCCATAAAGAATCAACAAACTCGTGTTTTGCCCCGGCCCGTCTCTTCCTTGGCATTCTAAGGAAAAGAATCGAGGGCTAGGGAGACCAAAAGGGCTTCTGCATTGGTTCACAAGGCCCACAGTTTCTCAGACTCACTCTATCATTATGCCTACGTCCTCACAAAATCTTACAGAAAGCCCACAAAAATCCCCTTATTCCCCACCCCTCCAGGGATGTCAGCCTCCAGGTGGGACCTGGGGATCTCCCAGAATTACAGCTCGTGTACAGACTACAGAGATCAGTTCCCCAGGAGAGAACGGATGCTCTGGAGGGTGGACTCTGTGGCATGGTACCTGTCCTCTGTGGTCCCTGTCCTCCCCTGCTCCATCCCCAAATCTCCAGGAGTTTCCCAAACTGGATCTGGCAGGTTCTTCTACAGTTCCACAGGGCCTGCAAGATGGAGCTCTTCCACCAGGCCCCAACCCTGAGATTGAGCCATACCATCGTGTGACGCCAGAAGAAATTGTCTGCTGTTACATCATGTAGCACGCCATCTCAATTAATGATGGAATGATTACTATTACTAGCACCTTATGATTGTTTTATAATGTTTTAGAAGTTTTATGTGGGTTTTATGGGACTCTGTCCCAACTAATGTAAGCCGCCCTGAGCCTGTTATTCCAAATGGAATAAATAAATAAACCCTGCGCCCTCTATCCCCCACCGGTGGCTGGGGGGGGACACACACGGATATCCTTCCCCCCCCCCCCCCCCCCCCCAAGCAGCAGCAGCGTGTGCAGAGGGGAGGGACGAGAGGACACCCCCGTTTCCTGCAGCACACTCCCACCCCCCATCCCCGCTCTGTGTACTCACAGCACAATCGGCGTGATGGTCAGGAACTTGCGGGAAGCGGTGAACTGCACACCGTAGTCCATCTGCTCCCAGTGGGTGAGCAGCCGGGCTTTCCCCTGGTCAGGCGTTTCAAACGGCGTTCCCTTGACCGTGTGCAAAAAAATGTACATGCTCTGGAAGAGAAAAAACACAAGCACGTGTCATTTCTGGCTTTGCCGCCGTGCTCTCTCTCAGTCACCTGGAGCGGCTGGAAGTACGGAAAGGCGCAGGGAAATCGAGAATGCTCTTGGCTCTCAGGGCCAGTTTCTCCTCCGGCAACCGTTTTGCCTTTAACTGACACTCAGAGGCGACCAGTGGCGTAACCCACAATCGATGCCACACCACCTGCCACGAAAATCAGTACGGACCATCAGGGTGACCAAGAGGGGAGAGAAGAAATACTGAGAGAAACAGGAATTCCCCTCCCCCTAACATTCCTCCCAGATCGTTCACATGCTAGGTTTTGGTGTAGTGGTTAAGTGTGTGGACTCTAATCTGGGAGAGCCAGGTTTGATTCCCCACTCCTCCCCTTGCACCTGGCTGGATGACCTTGGGCAATCCATGGTTCTGTCAGAGCTGTCCTTGAAACGGCAGTCCTCAAAAGGGCTCTCTCAGCCCCGCCTACCTCACAGGGTGTCTGCTGTGGGGAGGGGAAGGGAAAGGTGTTTGTAAGCCACTCTGAGACTCCGAGTGAAGGGCAGGGTATAAATCCAATCTCATCTTCTTCTTTTAACTAGCAGACTCTCTTTCGGTATTAGAGGCCCCCTGCTTAACAGGAAGATAAAACTGCAAACCTACTTTGCAAGGTTGCTGTAAGCATTTGTAGGGCCTGCTGAAATACTTTGCATATTGCAAAAGCTGAATACCAAAGCTAAATTGCAAAAATTGCAAAAGTGCGCAGACTCTAATCTGGGAGAACCAGGCTTGGCTCCCCACTCCTCCCCTTGCAGCTGCTGGATGACCTTGGGCAAGCCATGCTTCTGTCAGAGCTGTCCTTGAAACGGCAGTCACCAAAAGGGCTCTCTCAGCCCCGCCTACCTCACAGGCAATGTTCCCTCTAAGCTGTGGAGTCTTGTGAGCAAAAATTCTGCTTTGTGAGCGACTGGCATTAAAGTTGTGAGTGAGCGATTTGGGTGCTGCATAAATCAGTTTGCTCTGGAGCCCTCCTTCCTGAGCGAAGACAAAAATCTGTGAGCCAGAGGCTAAAAAACTGTGAGCTGGCTCACACCAACTCAGCTTAGAGGGAACACTGCTCACAGGGTGTCTGTTGTGGGGAGGGGAAGGGAAAGGAGTTTGTAAATCTCTCTGAGACTCCGAGTGAAGGGCAGGGTATAAATCCAATCTCTTCTTCTCCTTTTAACTAGCTGACTCTCTTTCAGTCTCGGAGGCCCCCTGCTTAACAGGAAGATAAAACTGCAAACCTACTTTGCAGGGTTGCTGTAAGCATTTGTAGGGCCTGCTGAAATACTCCGCACATTGCAAAAGCTGAATACCAAAGCTAAATTGCAAAAATTGCAAATTGCACAGACCCTAATCTGGGAGAACCGGGTTTGATTCCCCACTCCTGCACGGGCAGCTGCTGGATGACCTTGGGCAAGCCATAGTTCTGTCAGAGCTGTCCTTGAAAGAGCCGTTTCTCTCAGAGCTCTCTCAGCCCCGCCTACCTCACAGGGTGTCTGTTGTGAGGAGGGGAAGGGGAAAGAGCTTGTAAACTGCTCTGAGACTCCAAGTGAAGGGCGGGGTATAAATCCAATCTCCTCTTCTTCTTCTTCACTAGCTGACTCTCTTTCGGTCTCGGAGGCCCCTTGCTTAACAGGAAGATAAAACTGCAAACCTACTTTACACAGTTGCTGTAAGCATTTGTAGGGCCTGCTACACTTCACACATTGCAAAAGCTGAATACCAAATTATTATTCTTGCTATAAGCTTACAATCGGACAGGCCTTCATGCCTTGCATGAAAATAAGGATTTTTCCTGTCCCAGCGTCTCTAAAGCACTTTCGGTCATTCCACCACTTGGGGGAGCTCCATTGCTGCTTCTTGCTGCTTAGGCAGCAGTGCCTAGCCGTCCAGACCGTAGGAAGGACCAGCATGCATGAGACAAATCCTTCCTTTCTGTTGTCCCCCCCCCCAACCGGGCCGGCGTCTCAAGTAAATATTTCTCAATCTCAAGAGTTTACAAGTAACTGATGGACACTTCACACAAGATGCATTTCCTCGGTGGAATTTACTTCCAGGCAGGAAATCACGTTGCTTGTCACATGCAAGGAATGCAAATCCATGGTGGGAGAGCTGAGATTGCTTTTTCTTGGGGGAATCAGAGAGATTTGGAGCCCACCAAGGGCAGAAGGGAGCTGCGGTGGCTCAAGTGGTTAAGACGCTGAACTGCAGGCTGTGGAAGGTCGGTAGTTCAGCAGTGCGAGATCCGAATGTGCCGCATGACGGAGTGAGCTCCCGTCTCTAGTTCCAGCTCCCGCCAACCTAGCAGTTCGAAAGCAAGAAATTGCAAGTAGATAAATAGGTACCACTTCAGTGGGAAGGGAACAGCGTTCCGTGCGCCTTGCTGTTTAGTCATGCCGGCCACATGACCACGGAAACGTCTTCGGACAGCGCTGGCTCTTCGGCTTTGAAACGGAGATGAGCACCGCAACCTGAGAGTCGGATTCGACTGGCTTTCGAGCAAGGGAACCTTTACCTTTACCTAAGGGCAGAAGAGTGGGAGGAAGAGGGATATGACCACTGGGGCCCAATCCACCAGGTTGCCCGGCACAAGCTGTGTGCAAAGGAACAGGAGTTCTGCAAAAACACAACTCTTATTCTTGTACCTCCCATATGTTTCAAAGTGGCACACCAGTTTGGTGTAGTGGTTAAGTGCACGAACTCTAATCTGGGAGAACCGGGTTTGATTCCCCACTCCTCCACCTGCACCTGCTGATGTGACCTTGGGTCAGTCACAAGCTCTGGCACAGCTATCCTTGAAAAAGAGCAGTTTGTGTCAGAGTTCTCTCAGCCCCACCCACCTCACAGGGTGTCTGTTGTGGGGAGGGGAAGGGAAAGGAGTTTGTAAGCCGCTCTGAGACTCCAAGTGAAGGGCGGGGTATAAATCCAATCTCTTCTCCTCTTCTTCTTCTTCTTCTCCAGTGAGTGCTCCCTTCTCATTTGGTGGCCAAAGTATTTGAGCTTCAGTTTCATTATCTGGCCTTCCAGGGAACAGTCCAGGTTGATTTCTTTTAGGATTGACTGATTTGATCTCCTTGCAGTCCAACGGACTCTCAAGAGTCTTCTCCAGCACCATAGTTCAAAAGAATCTATTCTTTGGCGCTCGGCCTTCCTTATAGTCCAACTCTCGCAGCCATACATGACTACTGGGAATACCATTGCTTTGACCATGTGGATTTTTGTTGGCAGGGTGATGTCTCTACTGATTATCATGCTGTTTAGGTTCACCATCGCTGTTGGATGACCTTGGGCAAGCCGTAGTTCTGTCAGAGCTGTTCTCTCAGGAGTAGTTTCTCTCAGAGCTCTCTCAGCCCCACTTACCTCACAGGGTGTCTGTTGTGGGGAGGGGAAGGGAAAGGAGTTTGTAAGCCACTATGAGACACCTTTGGGTAGTGAAGGGCGGGGTATAAATCCAATCTCTTCTCCTCCCTCATGTAGGAGGGCTTGCCTGCAAGCAGAAAGGGTCTGAAAAATACTGGAAGGCCAGATACTGAAGCTGTACTGTAAACATGGCTGTTCTGGTTCTGGTTACATTGTTTGACTTATGCATGGGTAGATTCAAGAGCTGTGGTTTCAGAAAAATTTATGCCTGAAGAAGATTTGTTCGAAACACGCAGGTTATGCCCGGGAGGCGTGTTGCTAGGCCTGCTTGCTAGCTGAATCACCTCATGGGAAAATACATCTACTAGGCTTGCTTGCTAAGCTGAATCATCACAGTGAGAAATGCAAGCTGCCTGCTAGCTCTACCTGATGGATCATCACTTGGGAAATGTACAATAGGTTGCTGCATTGTTTGGTACAAATAACTGTACGTTGGTATTTATCCTCCCTCAGGAAAAAGACAGTTGGACTCTTCGTGTTATATAACTTAGTTTGAAAGTGTTTGAAATGTGATGTTGTAGGTTGAAAGTGTTTACAATACACTAGAGTTGATGTTGTGTATAAAAAGCAAATATATTTAGCTATAAGTACATCTGAATATTGTGTTTATTATTTCAACATGGTGTTTTCTGTGTTTATCTAAACCAGGAACCGGACAACGGGATCGACACCCTCGTTGAGCCGCCCCCCCGACCCTCCCACGTGGGCGTCCTACCATGTTGTGGATAATGTTGGTCAGAGTCCAGACCACGGAGACGCTGAAGAAAGGGATGCTGAGGAGGACGACGTGCAGGAGGCCGATCCCCAGGACGTATGAGAGCCAGATGCCGCGGCTGTTCATGACCCGGGTGTTGGGGTTCACTTCGCTGTGTGCCGTGCCCACGTTCATCTCTCCGGCTTATCGGCCCTGGGACAGAAGGCAGAGAGCAGGATCTGGGTGAGCAGGAGGCACATCTCACAACAGGCCCAGATTACTTGATCCCACAAACGTCCTGGCCTTATCCTGCTAGACCTATGGCGAGAGTCTCAAATCCCGAAAAATCCGCCAAGAACTTATTTCAGTCTTATTAACTGCAGCCAAAGTTGTGATTTCAAATGGTTGGAAGTCCTCGAATATGTTGTCTTTACCACTTTGGTACCCCAAAGTTTGGGATTTTTATGCTATGGGTAAAATTCCTGACAAAGTTTCGGGCTCTGATATTTCACCTAAACGTTCAGATTTCCAATTGAAATGGCTTCCTTTCTTAGGATCTGTTTTTAACGGAGACTCGTTTCCGACGTCTGCCGCTCCCCACAAGTACTACGAAGTTTTACACTTTATGTAATAATGTTTGTAATCTGTGCACGATTGTAATGTAACCCTATTCTTCCAGTCTTGACTGTTTTGTAAACCATTTTCTGGTTCTTGAGATTTAGCTGTTTGCTGTTGTTGCATTGAAATTTAAAATAATTAAAAATTACTTTTTGAAACAGGCCCAAATTCTGCTCTTTCTTTTATATGCACCACCGTATCCCCAAGTGTCCTGCAAACAAACGTTTGGAATAAACGGAATAAGCCTGGTCCTGTGTGCTCTCTCTCTCTCGACTCTTATACCTGTTCATGGGCGTTCTGACATAATGGAGAAGAATCGGAGTGTCGGGTTCTTGAACAGACGAACCCTCAACGACACTCACAGATTAGTGATTTGTTCATTGAGAGACATACATGTTTCAAGCTAAAACTACTTGGGTCAGGACTGGCTCTAAAGGCACCAATCCTGATATTACACATGATTCAAACATGCCCCCCCCAGTGACCCATCCAATCACTCCTCGCAACCAGCCCACCTAAATTCCCCATGTGCCATTATGTCTCCTTCCCCCCACCTGCATTTCCCACCATTTGTTTATCTAAGGTCGTGACAAGCAAAGACAGACACTCAAAGTCATTCACAACATTCTTCCCCAAAGGGAGGCATCTTGGAAAGCAATTACCGAGCAACGGAGCAAAGCCCCCACACACTCGCACACACATCCAGCATCCCCCCCCCTTATGCCCCATTACAGTAGATACAGCTAAAACATGGCAAACGAGGCCCCGAGTTTGACACCGAGGGCACTGCCTGGAAGCAAAGCCAGGGCAAATGACACTAAAACTGCTGACTGGAGTCATCCATGGTAACAGATCAAGGCTAGCCTGAATTTCTCAATGAATTTCTGCATTCTCATTTTTGTTGTCTGTGTCCCTGTTGCTTTGGTGTTGTTGTTCTTTTTTCTTTTCTGCATGTGTTTTTCTTCCTCTAGTGGTTGACTTGATATTACATGGTGTAATATGCCGGACACGCAGCAATGTAACACTAAATTGACCACCAGAGGGAGCAAAATGCATGCGGAAAGGGGGGGAAAAACCCTCGAAAATGAAAATGCAGACAAGCCCAAGGCTGTTCCTGACAGGTCAATTCTAAGCAGTGCTGCATGGATTTGCCACTTCCAAACAAATGCAACGCAACCATGGCATTTGGAAATAAGCAGGCCAAGTTCTTCGGTATCCTGGGAATACTGGATTGGACTTTTTTTTTAAAAAGCAAGTGTCTAGCCTTTAAGGCAATGAAGGCAGGATGGAAAACAAGCAGACAGCACCTGCTGAAATGTCAAAAACAAGAGTATTGAGTAAGAATGCCAGTGGTCACAGTGTAAGAGTTCAGCCACCTTTGCAGGTCTGGCACATGAAAAGTCAACAAACACACACACAATCTGTGGCCATCCCCAACCCGACCTCTTCTTGCTGACCCATTTTGATTTATTTCACTTCTTTCCCAAAGGACAGGCCTGCCAAGCCAGGAAAAAGCAAAGTGCAGGGGAGGCGAAGGAGACAGACATGTCTGCTGTGAAGCCCAAGAACAAGACAGGAGTACAATCCTGAACGGAGTCACACCCTACTAAGCCCACTGACTTCGCTGGATTTAGAAAGTGTGTAAATCTGTTCAGGACTGCACCGTTCGGTCTCTCTGTGACTCAGACTCTGAAGCAAGCCTGGTTCAGAATTAAGTGGGAGGAGGGGAGCGAGTCCAGCTCTGACTAATGTTCAAGAGGCTTCCTGAAGGTCAAAGGGGGTTTCGATCAGCCATGCCCATCCAAAAGACAAATCCAACAACTCAGAACGCAATCTACAGCTTTTATTAGGACCAGCCAAATAGCACATAACAGTGGGCTAGCTAGTGAGTTCTCCAGAACTCTTCTCCGGTCTGGGGACAGAGAGACAGAGAGAGAGAGAAATGATGTAAAATCCTGGCTTAGGCAGACTCCACCAGCAGTTTCGGCAGCCATTGACAGAGTTAAGTGTGTGGACTCTAATCTGGGAGAACCGGGTTTGATTCCCCACTCCTCCACTTGCACCTGCTGATGTGACCTTGGGTCAGTCACAAGCTCTGGCACAGCTGTCCTTGAAAAAGAGCAGTTTGTGTCAGAGCTCTCTCCGCCCCACCCACCTCCTAGGGTGTCTGTTGTGGGGAGGGGAAGGGAAAGGAGTTTGTCAGCCACTCTGAGACTCCAAGTGAAGGGCGGGGTATAAATCCAATCTCTTCTTCTTCTTCCTCCTCCTCCTATTCTGAGCTAACAGAGGCTGAGGCCGGATTGAGCCCGCAAGGGTCCTGGGCCATGTCTCTGGAGCAAGCTGTTCCAACAGCGGGACACATTCCTAACTGCCCGGAGCAGGGAAGGAAAGGGCAGGATAAAAGCGCATGAAACAAATCCTTCCCCAACCCCCCCTTTTACGCATGTTTTTATTGTGCATATTTCCCCCCCTAGGGATTCATCCAGACTTCCTGTTTTCAGACTTGGAACTGACAGCATTCTTGGAGTTCTGCATATCACACATGTGCCCGCTGTGCTCTCTGAACTTATTGGGGGTTCTGGACATTCTTTTTTTTTTTAATTTCCCTCTCCTAAAAAGGAGAGAATTTTATTGCTTTTACATTTCAGAAAGTTAGGGAGGGTATATAGAGGGGTAAAGAAAGGTGTTGAGTGATGTTAGAAATTAGTATATTAAACTTTTATTAGTAAAGTCAAAGTCAAAATCTTCTTCTGCAGCTGGACAATCCCTTTTTCTTCTATATCTTTCAAAATCGGTTAGTTAGTGTGTTAATAATGTCCCTTTGGGGTTAGTATTATCTTTTATTGCGCTTTCCGAACTAGTTCTCAAACGTTGGGGTGCTTCCCTTTTTTGTCTCTTAAATTGTATTTTGGCCCTCTAGCCGCTCCTTTGTCTTCCTCATCTTTCACCTCTCCCTCCGAGCTGCTGTCTTCTTCGCTAGTTCCTGCCATCCACTTAGCGAGTTCTGCCTCATCCTCTGAGCTGGCGTGCCTCTTCAAAAAGTCTTGAGCCTTGAAGATGGAGTCTATCTTTTCTCTTCTGTCTTTAAACTTAAAGACAAGTCCTTCGGGTATCAACCATTTATAATTAGTTTGGTGACTTTGCAAGAACATGGTCAACCCTTTATATTCCTTTCTCTTCATTCTGATTTCAAATGGAACATCTTTCAAAATTCTGATCGTCTGGTCTCCAATTTTCAAAGGTGTTGATGTTGCTTTTAAAATTTGATCTCTGAGACGCTGCTTGGTAAATTTCAACCCTTGAAATCGAAGACTCAAATTTGATTTTTCCATTTGAAGCAATAATAATTTATTATCCTGCTTCTCTTGGTGTTTTTCCACTTTACTCACCTTCTTCTTGACTTTCTGTATTTCTTCCGTTGATATTAGGCATTTCTTTGCAATCTCATCCACCTTCCTGGCTGTCTCTGTCATCTGCTTCTGTTGAATACTATAGACACTTTCCATGCTATCCAACTTTTGGTTAATTTTCTGCAATTCATCCAGCAGAGGACGCAGCATCTCACTTTCTTGCTGATTGACAGCAGCCCCTACAGGGGAAGGACTAAGACTGGAAACTTCTCCCGTCTTCTTTGTCTGCCTCTCCAAGAACTTTTTCAGTTTTTGTTTACTTTTTAAGAGTTTGTGCTGCGCAGCATAGGGATCACTCCCTGATCCGTTTTCAGCTCTCTCCCAAAAGGTAATTTACTTTTTCCAAACTTCACTTCGCCCCCCTTTTCTGCTTTCAAAAAGTCTCTTTCTCAAGTGGGGGGGAATCCTCCCTCCTCCCTCTCGCTTTCCCGTGGGACGGAGTGTGCTTTAGCCGGCAGCTTGTAATTCGATCTCCAACTCACAGTTAGCCGCTCGTCTCTTTCTTTGTGCTTTCACTTCATCGCTTCAGCACTCCGATGTTTCGGTGGCGTTGCTAGGTCCCCATTCGGGGCACAGCGCGGCAGGGCCGTCAGGGCAGAGGGAGAGCCTCAATTTCCGACCTTCTGGCCGGTAAGAGGCTTCTCCCCTAAGCGCCCCCTGGTTCGGAGCCTTTTCCCAAGGCTCCTTAGGGTCTTTGCTTGTGCGGATCCCCCCCACTCAGCGTGTGGGCGATCCAACTGCAGGAGAGTCCCGAGAGCTGGCTGCCATTCGCTCCGCCGTGGCCAGAAGTCCGGGGTTTTGGACATTCTAAACAGCTGGGTAATGTTTGCATGGGTTTTTGTTAGCCTGGAGTGAATTCCTGTGGTTTCATATGCAGGGGGGAGGTCATCTTCCCATAATCTCTGCCATTTCTGCCTCTTCCCGTATATGCCTCAAAGAGCTTTACACTCTAGCAATCAACATCTCCTGGGGGTCCCTGGCCCAAAAGATGTCCGTCTTGCCTCGACCAGGGCCAGGGCCTTTTCTGCCCTGGCCCCCACCTGGTGGAACACGCTCCCCATTGAGAGAAGGGCCCTGCGGGATCTTACTCAGGTCCACAGGGCCTGCAAGACGGAGCTCTTCCGCCAGGCTTTCGGTTGAGGCAGCGGGCATCCGCATATGGCCTCCCCGAGCCTCCTGTCTCCTACCTACTGGCCACCCATCTGCCAGCAACTGGCCATGAATGGGCCGGAATTTGCACCAGCAGCTATAACTACTGATTTTAAATGCTTATAATCATGGGTCATTTCGTAGAAAAAGAGGTGCAGGAGCTCATTAGCATAACTCATTAGTATAACTTATTTGCATATGCCACACCCCCTGACATCACCGGAAGTGTGTCAGAAGGCAACACCCACCGCTCAGGCTCCACTGGACTGTTTTGGATTGCTAGCTATTGGGGGAGGGGGAGGAACGTGCAGATCTGTCCTCACAGAGGAGGGAGAGCTTGTACCTGAATAAAACCTGGTCTTAAAGGTGCCACTGGACTGTTTTGGGCCGGGGGGGGGGGCTCTGCAACTTACCAGGCTGCTTCTTGCTCTGCCTGAGGGCTGCTGGGGGCAGGGGGTGGGGCTTGTTGTGTGTGCTCTTTACTGCCGGAGCTCCGCTCCTGCGCGCTCCTGCAGGAAATGACCCCTGCTTGTAATGTAATGTTTTATTGTGTTTTAAACCATATTGTGTTATTTGAGATGATGTGACCCGCCCTGAGTCCACTCACGGGATGGGCGGGATACAAATATGAAAAATAAATAAATAAAAATTTGCAAGTCCAGGGATGGAAAGGGACATCCAAAGCGGGCCAGGAACAGGAGAGCAGCCCCTGTGGGACTGGCAGCTGTACTGGGGCGGCTTGGCTCAGACCGACCAGTAGCGGGAGGAGCCACAAGCAAACTGCCACCATTAGTCCTCACGCCTGGCTGGGTAGGAGCCCAACGCCCTCCGCCAGCCCTGCCAGGGGTGCAGGCTCCCAGCAGTTCCCTATGGCATCGGCCCTCCGGGGAACTCTCCCCAGTGTGTTAAAAGGCCAGTCTGGTCCGCTGCATAATTGTGCAACCACGTTTCTCCCGCATGTGTAGTCTCGGTGGGGGAAAGAGAGTTCCCCAGGCATGCAGCAGTCCCCAGAGACGTCTCTCTGAGCCTTCTCACAATACAAGAAATCGTGGGCACTCAATGAAATTGCTGAGCGGTCGGGTTAGAACGGATAAAAGGAACTACTTCTTCACCCAAAGAGTGATTAACACATGGAATTCACTGCCACAGGATGTGGTGGCGGCTACAAGCATGGATGGCTTCAAAAGGGAATTAGATAAGGATATGGAGCAGAGGTCCATCAGTGGCTATTAGCCACAAGGTATAGATAGGGGCTCTCAGTCTGGGGCAAGTGATGCTCTGTATTCTTGGTGCTTGGTGGAGCAACGGTGGGAGGGCTTCTAATGTCCTGGCCCCACTGGTGGACCTCCTGATGGCACCGGGTATTTCTGGCCACTGTGTGACACAGAGTGTTGGACTGGATGAGCCTTTGGCCTGATCCAACATTGGCGTCTCTTATGTTCTTATGTGTGGTCCCAGATCATGGTTAGATCATTCGAAAGGCATTCTCAGCCAAGGGCACCACCAGCTCGTAAATCGCTATTTCATCTTAATTCAGAAGGCACCTGGACTCCCGCAATAGCTGCCATCTTCGGTCTAACTAGCCATTCTATTGCCAGCTATTCACCGTTGTGGTTTTAATGTTAAAATTGTTCTGTGTGTTTGTATATGACTTGCTGCGACCCGCCCTGAGCCCACCTGCGGGGGAGGGCGGGATAAAAATCAAATCAAATAAATAAATAAAATCCCTCCCCTCCCCGCCCCACTCATAAACAGCTGCCTGCACGCCCTGCGGAAACTCCAGAAGCCTGGGGCATTGGATTTAAAGGCCGAATCAAAAGGAGGGGAGCTATAAAGTGAACGACTTCTTTCGGCAAAGGGTTTTATGAGACTTTTAAAAACAGAAGTCCCCAACGTGGTGTAGTGGTTAGGAGCGCGGACTCTAAACTGGGAGCACCGGGTTTGATTCCCCACTCCTCCACATGCAGCTGCTGGGGTGACCTTGGGTCAGTCACAAGTTCTCTCTGAGCTGTTTTCTCACAAGCAGTTCTTGAAAGAGCTCTCTCAGCCCCACCTGCCTCACAGGATGTCTGTTGTGGGGAGGGGAAGGGAAAGGAGATTGTTAGCCGCTCTGTTAGCCTTCAGGTAGTGAAGGGCGGGGTATAAATCCAATCTCCTCCTCCTCCCTGGTGCTCCTCAAGTGTTTTTAAGAAGTAGGTGGGGCCATGCAGAGTCCCGGCCAGCAGGAGTTCTGATTGGCCGTGCGGATTAAAATAACATCTCAGCGACAGCTGCCACTACCGTGTTGTTTCTATCCTCTCTCTCTGATCTCCTCTTTCCCAGTGTGCCTTTACAATTTACCCCTCTTGCTCCCGTGGCCTTGGGCCCCCTCTGCGTGGGGCGGCTGGTTCTGCCTCCCAATGTGGCCATTTTGTGGTTGCGCCCTTCACCCTGTTTTAAAATTCAAAGGAGGCCCAGAGGCCCAAAAAGGTTGGGGACCACGGTTCTAAAATGTGTGAGTGGGATTCGGCATCACCGCCGGCTGCCAACGCAACAGGGAGACAGCGGCCGCATACAGGCAAGGGCACCCGCGGGAACCCACGAAGCCGCCAGATACTGAATCAGACCCTTGGTCCATCAGAGTCAGGATTGTCCACTCAGACTTGCAGCGGCTCTCCAGGGTCTCAGGTGGAGGTCTTCCACCTCACCTACCGCCAGATCTTTTAACTGGAAAAACTGGGCACTGAACTTGGGACCTTTTGCAAGCCATGGAGATACTCTACCACTGAGCCACAGCCCCTCCCATAATAAATGAAGCTGCCTTCTACTGAATCAGACCCTCGGGGGGGTCCATCAGAATCAGTATTGTCAACTGGCAGAGGTTCTCCAGGGTCTCGGGCAGAGGTCTTTCATATCACCTACCGCCAGACCTTTTAACGGGAGAAACTGGGGGTTGAAGTTGGGACCTTTTGCAGGCCACGCAGAGGCTCCAGACTGATCCACAGCCCCTCCTCCAGAGTAGGGGAGAGAAGGGGCCTGCCGCAGAGTTTCCAGACCCGGACCGACAACTTGGGAGCACTACAAACGGTCATGGTTTCCTGGTGTTGCAGTTTCAAAGCTGGGACTGAATTTCCTGCTGGGAAGCACCCATTTACGGTGTGTGTGTGTGTGTGTGTGTGTGTGTGTGTGTGTTCAGATTCAGACTACTGATTTGAGGTAGCAGTGACAGGTGCATATGGATATGTTCCTGGCAGGGGCCCGACTACTCCACTTGACCCCCCCCCCCAAGGCATGGGGCCCGTCTCCTCCCCTTGACCCCCCCCCCCCAAGGCATCCACCGACTTGCTCAGCTAATTTCTACATTCCATAACCACACAAACTTTAATCCTTACTGACTTCTCCAGAACAGAAATAGTAAAGCTCTTCCTAGGGAATCCATTCCAGTTCAACAACTTTTTTTTTTTAGCTCTCCAGATTCTTTCTGGGTGAGAACACCCAAAGTGCTAAATAGGGGCGCCCGCCTCCAGGTGGGACCTGGGAATACCCTGGAATCTCAGCTCATCTCCGGACTACAGAGATCAGCTCCCTTGTAAAGTCCCTGCTCTCCACAGGCTACATCCCAAAATCCCCAGGAGTTTCCCAGTCTGGATCGGGCAACCCTACCCCCCCCATCCCCTGTCGGCGGCCGGGGACACACACACACAAACACACCTGAGAACCCTAGTTGCTGGTGCCGCTGGCCTCCAAACTGGCCCAGTGTGTACCCAAGAATGGAAGCGCTTCTAATGAGTGACACTAAAAACAGGGGTGCCAACCTCTAGGTGACACCTGGAGATCTCCAGCTATTACAACTGGTCACCAGATGACAGAGATCTGTTCCCCTGGAGAAAATAAAAGCGCCGGAGGGGGGACTCCAGTGTTCCCTCCAAGCTGAGTTGGTGTGAGCCAGCTCACAGTTTTTTAGCCTCCTGCTCACACATTTTTGTCTTAGCTCAGGAATGATGGCTCCAGAGCAGACTAATTTATGCAGTAGCCAAATTGCTCTTACGTGTCAACTTTAATGCCAGTAGTTCGCAAAGTAGGATTTTTGCTCACAAGACTCCACAGCTTAGAGGGAGCCTTGGTGGACTCTATGGCATTTTACCCCACTGAGGTCCCAGTCCTCCCCAGGCTCCACCCCCCCAATCTCCAAGAGTTTCCCAACCTGGATTTGGCAACCCTAAAGGGGGGGGGGGAAATCTGGCCACCTGGTTTTAAAACCAGTTTGGTAAATCAGCTCAATTTCATACAGGTCAGCCCAACTTGCAGACATTGGGCATTGCAAGCCGTGGCTGGTTGGCTTAGACTGAGTCGGCTGAAACTAAACTCAGCGAAGACGGGGGGTCCTGTGCCTGAGCCAGAGCAGTTTGGGGATGGGGCCCCCTCTCCCAACCTTCGATGGGGTGCCTTTGGTGCCCGCGTTGGAGGTTAGGAGTCTGGGTGTGCTCCTGGATCCCTCCCTAACCATGGAGGCCCAGGTGGCAGCCACTGCCAAGTCGACCTTTTATCATCTTTGGCTGGTTCGGCAGTTGGTCCCCATCCTCGACTGCGACGACCTGGCTACGGTGATCCATGCGATGGTTACCTTGAGATTAGACTACTGTAAAGCTCTCTACATGGGGCTGCCTTTGTTGCAAATCCGGAAGCTGCAGTTAGTGCAGAATGCTGCGGCCACGCTGCTGATGGGTCTCCCTAGATGGGAGCACATCCGACCTGTGCTGAAAGCGCTGCACTGGCTGCCTATAGCTCTCCAAATTCGCTTCAAAGTGCTGGTACTTACCTTTAAAGCCCTATATGGCCAGGGTCCGACATACCTGAGGGACCGCCTTTCCCCATATATACCTCAGAGAGCACTACGGTTGGGGGCCCAACATCGATTAATGATTCCAGGCCCCAGGGAGACCAGGCTTGTGGCAACCAGGGCCAGGGCCTTCTCAGTGGTGACTCCTACCTGGTGGAATGAGCTCCCGGAGGAGATCAGGGCCCTGCGGGACCTTTCACAGTTCCGCAGGGCCTGCAAGACGGAGCTCTTCCGCCAGGCTTTCGATTAGGAGCCGCCACCTCCAACTACCTCATGAGAACATGGGGTATTGGGATGGCCCATTACAAGATCGAGCTACAGTGCTTTGACTGATCGTACTGCCGAATTGGGCTCGGAGCTTCATCTACAGGCTACCATCTTGTTTTGACTGAATGCTTTAATAACATCGTTGAGCCCTTTATGTTGATAATGGTTGTTTTTATGTATTTTAGGTGTTTTACTGTTTATATTGGCACATGGTGCCTTTTTTGTGAGCTGCCCTGAGCCCGTTTGCAGGGAGGGCGGGGTAGAAATATAATAATTTAAAAATAAATAATTAAATAAATAAAAACTACCAAGCAGGAAAGTTGACCACCAGGGGATGCCTTTTTGACTGGCAAACGTATGCAACGCCCCAGGGTTCCTGCCATCCCTGGCAGAAGGCGGGTTTTCCATTTGGAATGGCAGGTCATAAACCTCACAGGCCGGAGTTACTTGCCATAAACTCTTAGCCGCTGCAATATTAAAACCCCCACGATTCACAATTTATGAGAACTGTGGAGCTGGAGGGACTTGGCCAATTGTGTGCCAGTATGTTATCTGCATGCACTGCCATGAAATCCTCCAGAACACCCAACACGCAGATTGGCCCGCAGAGAAGACAGAAGGGTGGGGACACCAGGGCTGCCATCTTGAGACTCTCAAAGGAAGGGCAGGACAAAAATGGAGGGATAGTCTTTGTTTTTAAACTGTGCAGTCCCTTGCGGAGTAGACAGGGAAAAGATTTAACCTGGGGCACAGCTGCATGCAGGATTCTGTGTATGGTTTTGATCACCATTTATTATTATTATTATTATTATTATTATTATTATTATTATTATTAACCCCGCCTTCCCCGCAAGCAGGCTAATAAAAAAGGAACCAAGCAAGGGTGCGCGGACGCTAATCTGGGAGAACCAGGTTTGATTCCCCACTCCTCCACTTGCAGCTGCTGGATGACCTTGGGCAAGCCATAGTTCTGTCAGAGCTGTCCTTGAAAAAGAGCAGTTTCTGTCAGAGCTCTCTCAGGCCCACCTCCCTCACAGGGTGTCTGTTGTGGGGAGGGGAAGGGAAAGGAGTTTGTAAGCCGCTCTGAGACTCCAAGTGAAGGGCAAAGGTATAAATCCAATCTATTTTTCTTCTTTTGGAAAACTTGGTGGAGAGGTACAGAACCTAACAGCTGTATGAGGGGCTGGGAAGGAATTTCCCCTCAAATAGCTACAGACCAAATACCAGAGTTCTGGCACAGCTGTTCTTGAAAAAGAGCAGTTTCTGTCAGAGCTCTCTCAGCCCCACCGACCTCACAGGGTGTTTGTAAGCTGCTCTGAGACACCTTTGGGTAGTGATGGGCGGGGTATAAATCCAATCTCTTCCTCTGCTTCTTCTACAGAAAGGCAAGCTGAATTATCTAAGGCAGGGGACCGTACAAAATAATACAAAATAGACAATTAAATAGGATTCATAAAAAGACATTTTCGGTGCTCCCCTACTCACTTCTGAGTAGTAAAACCAAGATGGTATTCTTGATTGTATAACTACACAACGACAGCAGTGCATATCCCCACTGCCCTGTTGTCCCCTATGAACGTCCCGCTCCCTCCGATGGTACCCGCACCAGCGGTGATAATGTGCAGAGATTATAGGGCATTGGTGGAACAGTAGTGGTGGCGGTTCCTATTCGAAAGCCTGGCGGAAGAGCTCTGTCTTACAGGCCCTGCAGAACTGTACAAGGTCCCGCATAGCCCGGATCTCTGCCACCGAAAACGCCCTAGCCCTGGTCATTGCAAATTTGATGGTCTTGGGGCCTGGAACATTTATTGACATTCACCACAGAAATCTCATGCACAGAGTTCTGAGTCTAGGACCCAGGTTAAAACATGAAATGGCTGAGTGATTAAGAGAGTCTGGCGAAGCAAAGCTATGATGCAGCAGCAGCAGCAGAACTGGAAGCAGGAGATGGCCGGTTCCACTGCGGGCCTGATGGGAGCCCTCCGGGGGCCTGATCCAGCCCCCGGGCCGCATGTTTGACACCCCTGGGGTAGACCCTTGTGCTGTGGTGGCAGCTGCCGCCAAGGCCACATTTTACGAAATCAGCTCAGCCAAACGGATCTCCAATAGTCAGTCTCAAGCCTTGCTGGGCAAAAGCTTTACCTGGCCCCCCACCTGTTTCCTAAAAACACTTCCGCACCATGTTGGGGACCCCTGATCTAGGAAATAGTGTACCCTGCTATGAACATTGGCAAAAAAATTTTTTTAGACTTTGGGGTTTAGAAATCATGAGCCAACCCGGCATCTGCAACAACTGACCACCTAAGAGGCACAAACTTTCGAAAGAACTTGAAAGGAAGAGTCCAGTGGGAGATGACTGAAAATGGCATTCATCGAGAAACTCAATACTTAACAAGGAGCTGATATTCCTCACCCACTTTTAACACAGAAGTCAAATAGTTCAGCTGTAGCTCTGTGACCTAGTGCATCTGCTTATGTTGTTTGTCCTGTACTAGATTTTATGTTAAGACAACTTTGCCAACCTTAACCACAGTTAGGAGCTGCTCCCGCCCACTCTGAGTGAAATGATTACGATGCGTTCTTTTAAATCAGCCTCGCTTTGTACCTCCCCCCCCCCTTTGTTGGGACTATCATCGCATAAATCTAATAAATTTACATTACATAGATCTGATAAAGTGAGCTCTAACACACAAAAGCATATACAGGGAATAAATTTTGTTAGTCTTTAGGGTGCCAATCTTTCCACTGGGAACGAATGAAGGTCAAAGAAGATGGGAACGGCAAAGGATGAGATGGTTAGACAGTGTCATGGATGCAATGAACATGAAATTGAGCAAACTTTAGAGGACGGCGGAAGACAGGAAGGCCTGGCGTGATCTGGTCCATGCGGTCGTGAAGAGTCGGACTCGACCGTGCGACTGAACAACAAAAAGGTGCCACTGGACTGCAGATTTATTATGGGTCATTCATAAAACTATGAATACATTGGAAAGAACAGATTGTTTTTGCCCTCTGTCAATACTAGAACTTTATGGGAACAACAGAGAGATCACGGGAAGGATGCAAACAATGATGAAAACAACCGTGATGTAGTATTATGAAAATGTATTTAGATTGCTGTATTGCAGGGAGTAGTATTTCGTCAGCATGTAATAAAGATGTATGAATACACACAACAGAATATGCATATGAAGGAGAAGTCGTGGAAGTAGTGACAGACGTCACGTTCCTGGGATCCCAGATCACCCCAGACTGTGACAGCAGCCATGAAATTAAAAGACGCCTGCTCCTTGGGAGGAAAGTGATGGCGAACCTAGACAGAATAATAAAAAGTAGAGACATCACCTTGCCAACAAAAGTCCGTATAGTCAAGGCAATGGTATTCCCAGTGGTACTGTATGGCTGCGAGAGCTGGACTATAAGGAAGGCTGAGCGCCGAAAAATAGATTCTTTTGAATTATGGTGCTGGAGAAGACTCTTGAGAGTCCCTTGGACTGCAAGGAGATCAAATCAGTCAATCCGAAAGGGAATCAACCCTGGAAGGCCAGACACTGAAGCTGAAGCTCAACGACTTTGGCCACCAAATGAGAAGGAAGCACTCACTGGAGAAGGCCCTGATGCTGGGAAAGTTTGAAGGGCAAAGAAGAAGAGGACGGCAAAGGATGAGATGGTTGGACAGTGTTATCGAGGCAAGGAACATGAAATTAAGCAAGCTCCGGAGCACAACAGAAGACAGGAGGGCCTGGTGTGAAGTGGTCCATGGGGCCGCGAAGAGTCGGACTCGACTGTGCGACTGAGCAACAACAACCGTTTCACATGACAGTTTTTTCTAAGTGTGCTGCGTAACATTCGTTTACGCGTCAACAATTCTAATCTGCGAATTAACACTCAACATTCTTCCCACTTCAATGAAACAGATTGTTCCGTGCCCATTTCTTCACATGACTCAACGTTAATTTATGGGAGCACAAGACGGTCAGTGGGGCAGACAGATTTCGAAAAGGATTCGACCAGGGGTCTCCAATGTGGTACCCATGTGAGTCAAGTGTTTTGAGAAAGTGGTGGGTCCAACTGTGGGTTCTGCCCAGCAAGGTTTCTGATTGGCCTTGTGGACTTGGCAGCAGCTGCCACCACAGCATACAGATCTTCATTGTGTGACTGAATGTAAACGGCAGCAGCCATTTTTGTGGCTGGCCTCGCCTCCTGCAGCAGCCATTTTGTGCCCGCACCCACCATGCTGTGTCAGAATCCCAAATGTGCCCGCAGGCTAAAAAAGGGTGGGAACCCCTGGATTAGACAAATATCCTGTGAATATTGTCCATGACACTTAAATGGAAATTCCATGTCCTGAGGTCGCAGAGATTCAAGATGGTACTCAATGGTATACTGTTTCTGAACATGGACATTCTGCCTAATTATTGAGAATAGCCTTTCAGAGCTTCCATGAATAGCTCTAGAACCAGCACAGTGTAGTGATTACAGTGGGTGACTTTGAGCCAGTCACAGACTCTTAACCTGACCTACCTCTCCAGGGTAGTTGTGAGAACAAAACTGTGTCCATTATCCTCAGCTCCTTGGAGAAAGAGCATGATAAAACTGTAGAAAAGAATAAGAGTCCAGTAGCTCCTTAAAAGACTAACAAAATTTGAGGTAGGATATGAGCTTCCGTGAGTCACTGCTCACTTCTTCAGATATCCGTGACTCACGAAGCTCATATCGTACCTCAACTTTGGTTAGCCTTTTAAGGTGCTCCTGGACTCTTACTCTTTTCTGTTGCTACAGACAGACGTAACACAGCTACCCATCTTGATCTAGGCTCCACGGTAAAACTGACAGAACATCATTTTTTAACTGGGACAAAACACAAGGGGGGAGTGTTTTCCTCATAAGCTAAGGTCACCCAGATAGCTGCGGCAGGACACAAAATGGTGGACTTGATAGATCTTGGCCTGACCCGGCAAGGCAATTCTTGCCTTATTTTCATTTTTATGGACATGAGGCTCATTGTTCTGAAAGAAACACAGATCTGGAGCAACCTGTTTGCAGGCCTTGCCTTGATCTCGTGGTCAAAAGCCTTCTTGGTATTTGCACTCTGTGAAGAGTGCCTCAAAGCCATAACCTGAAGGAATCAGGCGCTTTCAAGTCAAACTCCAGTTTGTCATTTGGAACAGAAGCCTTGTTTGGAAAGCCATAGCAAGCCTAAGGCTGCAGTCACACGGAGCATTAGCCATGCTACAGAGACGGAAGATAGGCAGATTTTCCAGGCGCGATCACACCGCAACATCTGGGAAGCGTAGAGCTCCCGTGGCTCACCC